>NC_057796.1:82409769-82527438 GCF_018294505.1 Triticum aestivum | reverse complement strand
GGGGGTTCCGGTAACCCCCCGGTACTCCGGTATATGCCCGATACTCCCCGAAACCATTCTGGTGTCCGAACATAGTCGTCCAATATATCAATCTTCATGTCTTGACCATTTCGAGACTCCTCGTCATGTCTGTGATCACATCCGGGACTCCGAACAACCTTCGATACATCAAAACACATAAACTCATAATATAACCGTCATCGAACTTTAAGCGTGCGGACCCTACGGGTTCGAGAACTATGCAGACATGACCGAGACACGTCTCCGGTCAATAACCAATAGCGGAACCTGGATGCTCTTATTGGCTCCCACATATTCTACGAAGATCTTTATTGGTCAAACCGCATAACAACATACATTGTTCCCTTTGTCATCGGTATGTTACTTGCCCGAGATTTGATCGTCGGTATCTCAATACCTAGTTCAATCTCGTTACCGGCAAGTCTCTTTACTCGTTCCATAATACATCATCCCGCAACTAACTCATTAGTTGCAATGCTTGCAAGGCTTATAGTGATGTGCATTACCGAGTGGGCCCAGAGATACCTCTCCGACAATCGGAGTGACAAATCCTAATCTCGAAATACGCCAACCCAACAAGTACCTTCGGAAACACCTGTAGAGCACCTTTATAATCACCCAGTTACGTTGTGACGTTTGGCAGCACACAAAGTGTTCCTCCGGTAAACGGGAGTTGCATAATCTCATAGTCATAAGAACATGTATAAGTCATGAAGAAAGCAATAGCAACATACTAAACGATCAAGTGCTAAGCTAACGGAATGGGTCAAGTCAATCACATCATTCTCCTAATGATGTGATCTCGTTAATCAAATGACAACTCATGTCTATGGTTAGGAAACATAACCATCTTTTATCAACGAGCTAGTCAAGTAGAGGCATACTAGTGACACTCTGTTTGTCTATGTATTCACACATGTATCATGTTTCCGGTTAATACAATTCTAGCATGAATAATAAACATTTATCCTGATATAAGGAAATAAATAATAACTTTATTATTGCCTCTAGGGCATATTTCCTTCAGTCTCCCACTTGCACTAGAGTCAATAATCTAGATTACACAGTAATGATTCTAACACCCATGGAGCCTTGGTGCTGATCATGTTTTGCTCGTCGAAGAGTCTTAGTCAACGGGTCTGCAACATTCAAATCCGTATGTATTTTGCAAATCTCTATGTCTCCCACCTGGACTTGATCCCGGATGGAGTTGAAGCGTCTCTTGATGTGCTTGGTTCTCTTGTGAAATCTGGATTCCTTTGCCAAAGCAATTGCACCAGTATTGTCACAAAAGATTTTCATTGGACCCGATGCACTAGGTATGACACCTAGATCGGATATGAACTCCTTCATCCAGACTCCTTCATTTGCTGCTTTCGAAGCAGCTATGTACTCCGCTTCACATGTAGATCCCGCTACGACGCTTTGTTTAGAACTGCACCAACTGACAGCTCCACTGTTTAATATAAACACGTATCCGGTTTGCGATTTAGAATCGTCCGGATCAGTGTCAAAGCTTGCATCGACGTAACCATTTACGATGAGCTCTTTGTCACCTCCATAAATGAGAAACATATCCTTAGTCCTTTTCAGGTATTTCAGGATGTTCTTGACCGCTATCCAGTGATCCACTCTTGGATTACTCTAGTACCTCCCTGCTAAACTAATAGCAAGGCACACATCAGGTCTGGTACACAACATTGCATACATGATAGAGCCTATGGCTGAAGCATAGGGAACATCTTTCATTTACTCTCTATCTTCTGCAGTGGTCGGGCATTGAGTCTTACTCAACTTCACACCTTGTAATACAGGCAAGAACCCTTTCTTTGCTTGATCCATTTTGAACTTCTTCAAAACTTTGTCAAGGTATGTGCTTTGTGAAAGTCCAATTAAGTGTCTTGATCTATCTCTATAGATCTTGATGCCCAATATATAAGCAGCTTCACCGAGGTCCTTCATTGAAAAACTTTTATTCAAATATCCTTTTATGTTATCCAGAAATTCTATATCATTTCCAATCAACAATATGTCATCCACATATAATATCAGAAATGCTACAAAGCTCCCACTCACTTTCTTGTAAATACAGGCTTCTCCAAAAGTCTGTATAAAACCATATGCTTTGATCACACTATCAAAACGTTTATTCCAACTCCGAGAGGCTTGCACCAGTCCATAAATGGATCGCTAGAGCTTGCACACTTTGTTAGATCCCTTTGGATCGACAAAACCTTTCCGGTTGCATCATATACAACTCTTCTTCCAGAAATCCATTGAGGAATGCAGTTTTTACATCCATTTGCCAAATTTCATAATCATAAAATGCGGCAATTGATAACTTGATTCGGACAGACTTAAGCATCGCTACGGGTGAGAAGGTCTCATCGTAGTCAATCCCTTGAACTTGTCAAAAACCTTTTGCAACAAGTCGAGCTTTATAGACAGTAACATTACCGTCAGTGTCAGTCTTCTTCTTGAAGATCCATTTATTCTCGATGGCTTGTCGATCATCGGGCAAGTCAACCAAAGTCCATACTTTGTTCTCATACATGGATTTTTTGCGGAATCTGGGCTCACCATCGCTTCTTCATAGTTCGTAGGTTCGTCATGGTCTAGTAACATAACCTCCAGAACAGGATTACCGTACCACTCTGGTGCGGATCTTACTCTGGTTGACCTACGAGGTTCAGTAACAACTTGATCTGAAGTTTCATGATCACCATCATTAACTTCCTCACTAATTGGTGTAGACGTCACAGGAACTGGTTTCTGTGATGTACTACTTTCCAATAAGGGAGCAGGTACTATTACCTCATCAAGTTCTACTTTCCTCCCACTCACTTCTTTCGAGAGAAACTCCTTCTCTAGAAAGGATCCATTCTTGGCAACGAATGTTTTGCCTTCGGATCTGTGATAGAAGGTGTACCCAACAGTTTCCTTTGGGTATCCTATGAAGACACATTTCTCCGATTTGGGTTCGAGCTTATCAGGTTGAAGCTTTTTCACATAAGCATCGCAGCCCCAAACTTTAAGAAACGACAACTTTGGTTTCTTGCCAAACCACAGTTCATAAGGCGTCGTCTCAACGGATTTTGATGGTGCCCTATTTAACGTGAATGCGGCCGTCTCTAAAGCATAACCCCAAAACGATAGCGGTAAATCAGTAAGAGACATCATAGATCGCACCATATCTAGTAAAGTACGATTACGACGTTCGGACACACCATTACGCTATGGTGTTCCGGGTGGCGTGAGTTGCGAAACTATTCCGCATTGTTTCAAATGCAGACCAAACTCGTAACTCAAATATTCTCCTCCACAATCAGATCGTAGAAACTTTATTTTCTTGTTACGATGATTTTCAACTTCACTCTGAAATTCTTTGAACTTTTCAAATGTTTCGGACTTATGTTTCATTAAGTAGATATACCCATATCTGCTTAAATCATCTGTGAAGGTGAGAAAATAACGATACCCGCCGCGAGCCTCAACCTTCATTGGACCACATACATCAGTATGTATGATCTCCAACAAATCAGTTGCTCGCTCCATAGTTCCGGAGAACGGCGTTTTAGTGATCTTGCCCATGAGGCATGGTTCGCAAGTACCAAGTGGTTCATAATCAAGTGATTCCAAAAGTCCATCAGTATGGAGTTTCTTCATGCGCTTTACACCAATATGACCCAAACGGCAGTGCCACAAATAAGTTGCACTATCATTATCAACTCTGCATCTTTTGGCTTCAACATTATGAATATGTGTATCACTACTATGGAGATTCATCAAAAATAGACCACTCTTCAAGGGTGCATGACCATAAAAGATATTACTCATATAAATAGAACAACCATTATTCTCAGATTTAAATGAATAACCGTCTCGCATCAAACAAGATCCAGATATAATGTTCATGCTCAACGCTGGCACCAAATAACAATTATTTAGGTCTAAAACTAACCCCGAAGGTAGATGTAGAGGTAGCGTGCCGACGGCGATCACACTGACTTTGGAACCATTTCCCACGCGCATCGTCACCTCGTCCTTGGCCAGTGTTCACTTAATCCGTAGTCCCTGTTTCGAGTTGCAAATATTAGCAACAGAACCAGTATCAAATACCCAGGTGCTACTGCGAGCTCTGGTAAGGTACAGATCAATAACATGTATATCACATATACCTTTGTTCACCTTGCCATCCTTCTTATCCGCCAAATACTTGGGGCAGTTCCGCTTCCATTGACCAGACTGCTTGCAGTAGAAGCACTCAGTCTCAGGCTTAGGTCCAGACTTGGGTTTCTTCTCTTGAGCAGCAACTTGTTTGCTGTTCTTCTTGCAGTTCCCCTTTTTCTTCCCTTTGCCCTTTTTCTTGAAACTGGTGGTATTATTGACCATCAACACTTGATGCTCCTTCTTGATTTCTACCTCCGCAGCCTTTAGCATTGCGAAGAGCTCGGGAATCGTCTTATCCATCCCTTGCATGTTATAGTTCATCACGAAGCTCTTGTAGCTTGGTGGCAGTGATTGAAGAATTCTGTCAATGACGCTATCATCCGGAAGATTAACTCCCAGTTGAATCAAGTGATTGTTATACCCAGACATTCTGAGTATATGGTCACTGACAGAACTATTCTCCTCCATCTTGCAGTTGTAGAACTTATTGGAGACTTCATATCTCTCAATCCGGGCATTTGCTTGAAATATTAACTTCAACTCCTGGAACATCTCATATGCTCCATGACGTTCAAAACGTAGTTGAAGTCCCGGTTCTAAGCCGTAAAGCATGGCACACTGAACTATCGAGTAGTCATCAGCTTTGCTCTGCCAGACGTTCATAACATCCGGTGTTGCTCCTGCAGCAGGTTTGGCACCTAGGCGGTGCTTCCAGGACGTAATTCTTCTGTGCAGCAATGAGGATAATCCTCAAGTTACGGACCCAGTCCGTGTAATTGCTACCATCATCTTTCAACTTTGCTTTCTCAAGGAACGTATTAAAATTCAACGGAACAACAGCACGAGCCATCTATCTACAACAACATAGACATGCAAAATACTATCAGGTACTAAGTTCATGATAAATTTAAGTTCAATTAATCATATTACTTAAGAACTCCTACTTAGATAGACATCCCTCTAATCATGTAAGTGATCACGTGATCCAAATCAACTAAACCATAACCGATCATCACGTGAAATGGAGTAGCTTTCAATGGTGAACATCACTATGTTGATCATATCTACTATATGATTCACGCTCGACCTTTCGGTCTCAGTGTTCCAAGGCCATATCTGCATATGGTAGGCTCGTCAAGTTTAACCTGAGTATTCTGCATGTGCAAAACTGGCTTGCACCCGTTGTAGATGGACGTAGAGCTTATCACACCCGATCATCACGTGGTGTCTGGGCACGACGAACTTTGGCAATGGTGCATACTCAGGGAGAACACTTTTATCTTGAAATTTAGTGAGAGATCATCTTATAATGCTACCGTCAATCAAAGCAAAATAAGATGAATAAAAGATAAACATCACATGCAATCAATATAAGTGATATGATATGGCCATCATCATCTTGTGCTTGTGATCTCCATCTCTGAAGCACCGTCATGATCACCATCGTCACCGGCGCGACACCTTGATCTCCATTGTAGCATCGTTGTCGTCTCGCCAACTATTGCTTCTACGACTATCGCTACCGCTTAGTGACAAAGTAAACCAATTTCAGGGCGATTGCATTGCATACAATAAAGCGACAACCATATGGCTCCTGCCAATTGCCGATAACTCGGTTACAAAACATGATGATCTCATACAATAAAATATAGCATCATGCCTTGACCATATCACATCACAACATGCCCTGCAAAAACAAGTTAGACGTCCTCTACTTTGTTGTTGCAAGTTTTACGTGGCTGCTACGGGCTGAGCAAGAACCGTTCTTACCTACGCATCAAAACCACAACGATAGTTCGTCAAGTTAGTGCTGTTTTAACCTTCTCAAGGACCGGGTGTAGCCACACTCGGTTCAACTAAAGTTGGAGAAACTGAGACCCGCTAGTCACCTGTGTGCAAAGCACGGCGGTAAAACCAGTCTCGCGTAAGCATACGCGTAATGTCGGTCCGGGCCGCTTCATCCAACAATACCGCCGAACCAAAGTGTGACATGCTGGTAAGCAGTATGACTTGTATCGCCCACAACTCACTTGTGTTCTACTCGTGCATATAACATCAACGCATAAAACCTGGCTCGGATGCCACTGTTGGGGAACGTAGTAATTTCAAAAAAATTCCTACGCACACGCAAGATCATGGTGATGCATAGCAACGAAAGGGGAGAGTGTGTCCATGTACCCTCGTAGACCGAAAGTGAAAGCGTTAGCACAACGCGGTTGATGTAGTCGTACGTCTTCATGATCCGACCGATCAAGTACCGAACGCACGGCACCTCCGAGTTCAACACGTTCTACTCGATGACGCCCCTCGAACTCCGATCCAGCCGAGCTTTGAGGGAGAGTTCCGTCAGCACGACGGCGTGGTGACGATGATGATGTTCTACTGACGCAGGGCTTCGCCTAAGCACCGCTACGATATTATCGAGGTGGATTATGGTGGAGGGGGGAACCGCACACGGCTAAGAGATCCAAGGGATCAATTGTTGTGTCTCCAAGGGGGCCTCCCTCCCCGTATATAAAGGAGTAGAGGAGGGGGAGGGGGCCGGCCACCCTAGGCGTGCCCCATGAGGAGTCCTACTCCCACCGGGAGTAGGACTCCCCCCTTCCATGTGGGAGTAGGAGAGGAGAGGGAAGGAGAGAGGGGGAAAGGAAAGGGGGCCGCCGCCCCCCTCCTTGTCCAATTCGGACTGGGAGGGAGGGGCGCCTGGCTGCCCCTTGGCCGCCCCTCCTCTTCTCCACTAGGGCCCAATAGGCCCATTAGTCTCCCCGGGGGGTTCCGGTAACCCCCCGGTACTCCGGTATATGCCCGATACTCCCCGAAACCATTCCGGTGTCCGAACATAGTCGTCCAATATATCAATCTTCATGTCTCAACCATTTCAAGACTCCTCGTCATGTCCGTGATCACATCCGGTGTAACATCCCAAATTTTCAATTTGGAATGTTATACATTAGATCATCATGCATAACATATTTTATTGCATTTTGTTTTGCGATCCTAGAAATTCTACGCAACTCAAGGACCCACGGAGAGAGTTGGGGATTTCGTTATTTTCATATTTGGGTTTTCTCAAATTTTGAAAATAGGATCATTTGTTTTAATTATTTTTCTCTCCAAAAATATTTCATATCAAAATATATGAGAGGGGATAAAATGACTTCTCCACAAATAATGAAATATTGGAGGAAAAATATTAAAAACAAATATTTGATTTTATTTGAATTAGGAAAAATATGCGTTTTTCAAAATTGCATTTTAGGCCCAAATAAATGTTCATCTTGTCTGGCTTATTTTTAGAGGACGGGGAAAATTTATTTAGGGATTTTTGGAGTCCGTTTAGTATTTCTTTTCTTTCTTTTTCTGCACGTCCGATTTATATAAAAAACGAACCGACCTACCGAGCCGTGTCCGGCTAGGACTCTGGCCCGGCCGGCCTTTATAAGCCGGGAGGCCGAGCCCCGCAGCCCAGCCCGAGCCGCCCGCCCCCGCGAAACCCTAGCGCCGCCGCCGAACCGCCCCGCCGCCGCCGGTTCCGCGCCGCCGAACCGCCCCGCCGCCCGGTGCCCCGCCGCCGACCCCGCCCGACGCCGGAGCCGCCCCGCCGTCGCCTCGCCGCCGCCCAGAGCCCCGCCGCCGACCCCGCCCGATGCCGGAGCCGCCCCGCCGCCGCCGTCCCGCCACCCGAGGTTGACCGCCTCGCCGCCGCCGGTTTTCTCCGGAAAACCGTGCGTGTTTATTTTAGAAAAACCCCGGTTTATTTTTTAGACGTGGATTGGGTTTGAGAGTTCTCCATGACAGATGTGAGATTGTTAATTAATGGTTCAACTTAAGGTGGCTACTTTAATTATATCTGGGTGGATTGAGGCACCTGGAGAATCTAGTGTTGCCTGTATTTTTGGATATTCCGGAGTACCCGTGAGATTATCCTATGGACCGCCACCCAGGTTCAAAGGGATCATGAGATTATTCATGCTAGAAACTTCCGTGTGCAGCCACAAGCTATTATGGGCTCTAGCATAGTTGAGTAGGTTACATGACCTCTTGAAGAGGTGGGCTAGCAGATGTAGGGGAAAGTAGGTGTAACTGTCCACCCGGAGTAAAGAGTAATGTTTCTGAAGGACTGTGTCTCGGTCATCCGTTTCTCAAACACCATGTAGTGCGAGAAATCAAGCGGAGACGATCGAGTCTTGTGGGGAAAAGTGCGCAAACCTCTGCAGAGTGTACAATCTAATCATGGTTAGCCGTGTCCCCAGTTATGGACATCTTGAGTATCTAGTTCTTGGATTATCATGTGAATCTCATCATCATGTTACTTAATTTAATTTGATTGGGTTAATCACGTTCTTAATTGGGATTGAGTTGGAGGTACCTTCTCAATGTTTAACAACCACCATGATAGTTAAATAAAATTTATTCCTTTGTGGTAGGAAAAAATTGGCTTTTCGCAAAACTGTAACCATAGAGCTTTCCATCGGCCAAATATGCATGTAGTGATAGCATTATTCTGTTCATTACTCTCTATGTGTTACTTTGCCAGCATATTCCATGTGCTGACCCGTTTTCGGGCTGCAACGTATCATGTTGCAGACTTTTCAGACGACGATTGAGGAGCCTTAGGTCGTGGTCTTATACTCAGTGATGCCGTTGGAGTTGATGGACTCACTTTATCTTCCAAGCCTTCCGCTGTTATCGTTTTAGATGGCCTTAAGCCGTATTTATTGTAATAAGTTCTCTCTTGAACTATTCGATGTAATAAGTGTGTGATTGCTACTCTGTTATAAATCCTTCAAGTATTGTGCGTGTCAGCATTACCGATCCAGGGATGACACTGATGCACAGAGACTAGACTGTTTGAGGTCTGGTCGCTACAGTGGTGGTATCAGAGCACATGCTGACTGTAGGACACGACCACTAAGCTAAAGCCCTAGATCACTACTCTCTTCTCATTTCTGACTCCTCTCCTTTCTTCCACTCTTTTAGGATGACGGATGCAAGGAACAAGTTCACGCAACCGGATGAGGATACACCTTTTGGACGACACTTGAAGGAAGTTACTAAGTACCTGAACATCGGAATACCAAGCTTCACCGGGACCTACAACGCCACACTACCAGAAGAGGAGCGCTGGATGATTCAAGTTCATGTTCCAGGAAGGACGTTCATGCCAGTCACTGAGCCCATAGAGTTTTCCTTTGATGCACCAAACCCGAAGTCTAGGAAAGAGCATGGAAGTCCACATCATCATGGGATGCATTGGAGAAGTGTACCACAATGATCTCAAGGATACTATCTATCAGATTTGTGGGCGTCGAGACGAGCAATGGGAGATGATCAGTACCAGGAAGGATAGATCTATTGCAGCTTTCATTCAGGAGTTAAACCAGCACATTCGTCGCCAGGAGAACCAGATGTGTGTAGACATGATAGATCTGAAGAAGGCAAAGACAAGGATCATGGAACTGGAGGAAGAACTCAAGGCTACACGCGAGGATTATATGGAGGAAATCGTCGCACTAGTGGAGAAGAATGGCGACCTGACAAAGAAGCTATGAGTTTTCATGGGAGACCCAGCACCAGGAGGAGATGATGACGATTCTACTTGCCCGGAGAACTACATCATCATCGACGACACCGACTTGGACCCCAGTGATGATGATTGGGAGGATGAAGCCGGAGCAGATATCATGGAGTCTTCGACTGAGCAATTTTTCTAGTAGACCACCAAATTAGTAGTAGTATTCCACCATCTATATAGTATAGTCCAAACACTTTGTAACGATAGTTAGATCGATTGTATGCCTTGTTTGAATTGATTGGAGTGATATGATTGTGTTTGTCTCATGTGCATATGGGTAGTGTTTTCCCTCTAGATCTCATTTTATCCTATTTTCTCATCTTTTCTAAACCCATCAGATGCCTCCGAGACACGACACCGGATTTGTTTTCCCACCGGAGATCACTCAATTGATTCAGCAGTAGAATACCCTGATGCAAGCGCTAGTTCAGAACCAAGGCAACAACAACAACAACCCACCACCACCACCACCTGTTGATCACTTAGCCCGTTTTCTTAGGCTGAATCCGCCGGTGTTCTCCAGTAGCACCGAGCCGATTGTGGCAGATGATTGGCTCCGCAAGGTTGGAAGGGAGCTGACCACTTCAGGATGCACAAATGCGGAGAGAGTGCGTTTTGCCGCACATCAGCTTGATGGACCCGCAGCATCATGGTGGGAGAATTACACAGCCACTCACCCCATTGACACTATCACATGGGACCAGTTTCAGCAAGCTTTCCGTACTTCCCACGTTTCAGCAGGAGCTATGGCCATGAAGAAGCGTGAGTTTCGCAACTTACGCCAAGGAGGACGTAACGTTGGCCAATACGTGGAGGATTTCAGTAAGTTAGCACGTTATGCCCCAGATGACGTTGCTACGGATGCAGCTAAGCAGGAGAAGTTTCTGGAGGGACTGAATGATGAGCTGAGTATGCAGTTGATGGTGGCAACTTTTAACAACTACCAGGAGTTGGTAGACAGAGCTCTCATGATTGAATGGAAGCAGCAGCAGATTGAGAGTCGTAAGAGGAAGTATGGACAAGGAAAGTACAGTACAGGAGCTCACCAGAAGCCTCGTTTTACCCCGAACTCGGGAGGACACCTTCAGCATAACCACGGAGGTCACAATCATAATGGAGGGAGGTCGCACAATCATAGTGGCCCCAAGAATGGCAATGGGAACGGAGGAAGCAACGGACAAAACCGTACCAACCCATCAACCCCAGCCAACAGGGATCTGAGCCATATTACTTGTTTCAAGTGCTAGAAGACTGGACGTTATGCAACTGAATGTCCGGAAGCTAAGAATGGAAATGGCAATGGAAGCTCGGGGAAGAAGTCAAACCCTTTCAACAGGGGACAGGTGAACCACGTTAACGTGGAGGAGGTTGAAGCACAGCCTGATGCGGTAATAGGTAAGTTTTTGGTTAAGTCATTTACTGCAATCGTTCTTTTTGATACTGGTGCATCGCATTCATACATATCAAGGGGATTTGTGGATAAGTATAAGTTACCCACCAAAGTTCTTAGAACACCTATGTTAGTAACCTCGCCAGGAGTAGAGTATATGGAAAGCCAAGGATGTTTTCAGATGCCATTGGCCATAGGTAGGCATGTTTTCCCCTCAAACCTAATAGTTTTGGAGTCGCAAGGTTTGGATGTGATTTTGGGAATAGATTGGCTATCGATGTATGGAGGAAACATCGATTGCGCCAGTAAGACGATTTTGCTTACTACCCCAGAAGGAAGAAGGATTAAGTATGTATCCCGGCATGTGCTGAAGAGGACTCAAGTGAATTCCTTATCAGGAGTTGTACAGGAGGAAGTGCCAGTGGTGAAGGATTTCCCTAACGTATTTCCAGAGGAGTTGCCAGGCATGCCACTAGATAGAGACAATGAGTTTTTGATTGAGCTTTTGCCAGGCACAGGGCCAATATCTAAGAGACCGTACAGGATGCCCGCTAAGGATTTGGAAGAAATTAAGAAGCAGATTAAGGAGTTACTGGATAAAGGATATATTCGCCCAAGTTCGTCACCTTGGGGATCACCCGTACTTCTAGTAGAGAAGAAAGATGGATCGTTGAGGATGGTTGTTGATTATCGTGGATTGAATGAAGTAACAATCAAGAACAAGTACCCACTGCCGATGATCAATGATCTGTTTGACCGACTACAAGGAGCTAAAGTATTTTCCAAGATTGATTTGCGATCAGGATACCACCAGTTGAAGATTCGAGAGCAGGATATACCCAAGACAGCTTTTACCACAAGGTATGGGCTATATGAGTACACTGTTATGTCATTTGGCCTGACTAACGCACCTGCCTATTTCATGAACATGATGAACAAAGTGTTTATGGAGTTTTTGGATAAGTTCGTCGTAGTGTTCATTGATGATATTCTGGTCTATTCGAAAAATGAAGAAGAACATAAGGAGCATTTGCGCTTGGTACTTGGAAAGCTCAGAGAACATCAGTTATATGCCAAGTTCAGCAAGTGTGAGTTTTGGTTAAAGGAAGTTGGATTCCTTGGACATGTTATATCCGGAGAAGGAATAGCAGTAGATCCCACCAAGGTTAACACTGTGACAAATTGGGAATCACCCACGTTAGTTGGAGAGATCCGGAGTTTTGTTGGACTCGCAGGATACTACCGGAGATTTATTGAGAATTTCTCGAAGATTGCAAAACCTATGACCGAGTTGTTGAAGAAGGACACCAAATTCAATTGGACTGAGGAATGTGAGGCTAGTTTCCAGGAGTTGAAGAAACGTTTGGTTACAGCGCCAGTGTTGATTCTACCAGATCAACGCAAGGATTATGAAGTATATTGCGACGCTTCTCGTCGAGTACTTGGAGCAGTGCTAATGCAGGAGGGAAGAGTTGTTTCATATGCCTCACGACAGCTTAAACCCCATGAGTTGAATTATGCTACACATGATTTGGAGCTAGCAGCAGTAGTGCATGCGTTGAAGACATGGAGACATTTTCTCATCGGAAACCATTGTGAGGTGTACACGGATCACAAGAGTTTGAAGTACATTTTCACGCAGAAGGAGTTGAATCTCAGGCAAAGGAGATGGTTGGAGCTCATTAAGGATGATGATATGAGATTGCATTATCACCCAGGGAAGGCTAACGTAGTAGGTTATGCATTGAGCCGCAAGAGCCATGTCAACACACTCATGACCGGAGAGTTACCCAAGGAGTTAGCCGAATATCTTCGTGAACTATGTTTGGAAATAGTAACAAGAGGCTTTGTAGCAGCATTGGAGATTCAGTCTACTTTGATGGATAAGATCAGAGAAGCTCAGAAGACAGACAAGGAAATTGCTGAGATAAAGGAAAGGATGAGTAAAGGAAAAGCCAAGGGATTTCGTGAGGATGATCACGATACCTTATGGTTTGAGGACCGCGTTTATGTGCCCAATGAACCGGAGATCAGGAAGTTGATCTTGCAAGAGGCCCATGATTCACCATATTCGATTCACCCAGGAAATACCAAGATGTACCTGGATTTAAAGGACAGTTTCTGGTGGACCAGAATGAAGAAGGATATTGCGGAGTATGTAGCAGTTTGTGATGTATGTCAGAGAGTAAAGGCAGAGCATCAGAAGCCAGCAGGATTGCTACAACCATTGCCGATACCCGAATGGAAGTGGGATAAGCTAGGCATGGATTTTATCATGGGATTGCCCAGGACTCGTTCAGGATATGACTCGATATGGGTTGTAGTCGATCGTTTGACGAAGGTAGCTCATTTCATCCCAGTAAAGACCACTTATACCAGTGCTAAGTTGGCAAAGATATACATGACTAGGATCGTATGTCTGCATGGACTTCCGAGGACCATTGTATCAGATAGAGGAACCCAGTTTACTTCAAAGTTTTGGAATCAGTTGCACGAAACTTTGGGTACCAGGCTAGAGTTCAGTACCGCTTTTCATCCACAGACAGACAGACAAACCGAGAGAGTCAATCAGATTTTGGAGGACATGCTGAGAGCTTGTGCGCTAGATTATGGATCTAGTTGGGACGACAACTTGCCATATGCAGAGTTCTCTTACAACAATAGCTACCAATCCAGTTTGAAGATGGCCCCTTTCGAAGCTCTGTACGGAAGGAGGTGCAGGACACCGTTGTTGTGGGACGAAGTTGGAGACCGCCAGTTGTTTGGACCAGATTTGATTAAAGAGTCTGAACAGAAGGTGAAGTTGATTTGCGATAGGCTCAAGGTAGCCCAGTCCAGGCAGAAGAGTTATGCGGATTCTAAACGCAAGGAGATAGTTTACGAAGTCGGAGACAGAGTGTATCTTCGAGTATCACCACTTCGAGGAGTGAAGCGCTTTGGAGTTAAGGGAAAGTTAGCGCCACATTTTGTAGGACCATACAGAATTTTGGAACGTATGGGAGAAGTTGCTTACAAGTTGGAATTGCCCGAAGGATTGTCGGGAGTTCACGATGTGTTCCATGTCTCTCAGCTGAAAAAATGCCACGCAGAGATGGCCGAGATACCACTGAAAGATACAGTGCCCCTGGAAGCGATTCAGTTGGATAGCAATCTGACCTATGAGGAGAAACCAGTTAAGATTCTTGAGTTTGCCAGCCGAGTCACCCGCAGCAAGGTTATCAAGTTTTGCAAAGTTCAGTGGAGTCACCATACCGAGGATGAAGCCACCTGGGAGCGAGAGGAAGATCTACGGAAGGACCACTCTCACCTATTTTCTAGCCAACCCGAATCTCGAGGGCAAGATTCATCTTAAGGGGGGTAGGTTTGTAACATCCCAAATTTTCAATTTGGAATGTTATACATTAGATCATCATGCATAACATATTTTATTGCATTTTGTTTTGCGATCCTAGAAATTCTACGCAACTCAAGGACCCACGGAGAGAGTTGGGGATTTCATTATTTTCATATTTGGGTTTTCTCAAATTTTGAAAATAGGATCATTTGTTTTAATTATTTTTCTCTCCGAAAATATTTCATATCCAAATATATGAGAGGGGATAAAATGACTTCTCCACAAATAATGAAATATTGGAGAAAAAATATTAAAAACAAATATTTGATTTTATTTGAATTAGGAAAAATATGTGTTTTCCAAAATTGCATTTTAGGCCCAAATAAATGTTCTTCTTGTCCGGCTTATTTTTGGAGGACGGGGAAAATTTATTTCGGGATATTTGGAGTCCGTTTAGTCTATTTCTTTTCTTTCTTTTTCTGCACGTCCGATTTGTATAAAAAAACGAACCGACCTACCGGGCCGTGTCCGGCTAGGACTCTGGCCCGGCCGGCCTTTATAAGCCGGGAGGCCGAGCCTCGCAGCCCAGCCCGAGCCACACGCCCCCACGAAACCCTAGCGCCGCCGCCGCCGAACCGCCCCGCCGCCGCCGGTTCCGCGTCGCCGCCCCGCCGCCGCCGTGTCGCCGCCCGTAGCCCCGCCGCCGACCGCGCCCGACGACGGAGCCGCCCCACCGTCGCCTCGCCGCCGCCCGGAGCCCCGCCGCCGACCCCGCCCTACGCCGGAGCTGCCCCGCCGTCCCGCCACCCGAGGTTGACCGCCTCGCCGCCGCCGGTTTTCTCCGGAAAACCGTGCGTGTTTTTTTAGAAAAACCCCGGTTTATTTTTTATTAGATCGGTTTTTTTCCGGTTTAGTCTATTTTGTGGACGTTCGTCCGTACGTTCGTTTTAACGAATGGTTTCCGTCGTTTAACCGCAGGCAGGGAACGTTCGTTCGTTAGCCTTTTCGCCAGTTTTCTTTTTCTCGGATTTTCCGCGATTATTTTCGATCGCGATTTCCGATCTGTTTTTCGTTTTAGTATAACTTTTCGCTCGTTTATCGGAATCAGGCAATTCAAGCGCCTAGAGTTTCGTCTCGAAACTCTCTTTCTGTTTAACCAACTCAAACAAGTTTTTGCTACTGTAAAATTTGACTTAGGTCCAGATTAGTCAACGAAGCTTGTTTCTTTCGCCGTTTGAGTTTCGTTGCTTCGTTCGATTTGATTCTTCTTGCAAACCGGAGTTCTTAAGTTGAACTTTCTGGTTAGATCTCTTATTTTGAGTTTTACCCGTGCACCCTTGTTTGATTGCTTATGTATGTATTGTTTGTTTGCGATAGAGTACCCGGAGTGCGAAGCATGCTACTATGAGTCCCTAGGTTTGACGGATCATCAGCAAGGCAAGTAACACTTTGATCATACCTCTTTACCACCCAGTTTTATTGCATTAGATCAACCCTCAAACTATTGCATGGTTAGGAACTGTTTAACATGTGGGTTTTGGGAAGTAGATGAGGTAGTACCTATTGCCCTGTTTATTTTCAAACCATTGGGAGTTACTTCTACGTTTGCTTATATTGCTATGGTATGCTCGTAGACGTGGATTGGGTTTGAGAGTTCTCCATGACAGATGTGAGATTGTTAATTAATGGTTCAACTTAAGGTGGCTACTTTAATTTACATCTGGGTGGATTGAGGCACCTGGAGAATCCAGTGTTGCCTGTATTTTTGGATATTCCGGAGTACCCGTGAGATTATCCTATGGACCGCCACCCAGGTTCAAAGGGATCATGAGATTATTCATGCTAGAAACTTCCGTGTGCAGCCACAAGCTATTATGGGCTCTAGCATAGTTGAGTATGTTACATGACCTCTTGAAGAGGTGGGCTAGCAGATGTAGGGGAAAGTAGGTGTAACTGTCCACCCGGAGTAAAGAGTAATGTTTCTGAAAGACTGTGTCTCGGTCATCCGTTTCTCAAACACCATGTAGTGCGAGAAATCAAGCGGAGGCGATCGAGTCTTGTGGGGAAAAGTGCGCAAACCTCTGCAGAGTGTACAATCTAATCATGGTTAGCCGTGTCCCCGGTTATGGACATCTTGAGTATCTAGTTCTTGGATTATCATGTGAATCTCATCGTCATGTTACTTAATTTAATTTGATTGGGCTAATCACGTTCTTAATTGGGATTGAGTTGGAGGTACCTTCTCAGTGTTTAACAACCACCATGATAGTTAAATAAAGTTTATTCCTTTGTGGTAGGAAAAAATTGGCTTTTCGCAAAACTGTAACCATAGAGCTTTCCACCGGCCAAATATGCATGTAGTGATAGCATTATTCTGTTCATTACTCTCTATGTGTTACTTTGCCAGCATATTTCATGTGCTGACCCGTTTTCGGGCTGCAACGTATCATGTTGCAGACTTTTCAAACGACGATTAAGGAGCCTTAGGTCGTGGTCTTATACTCAGTGATGCCGTTGGAGTTGATGGACTCACTTTATCTTCCAAGCCTTCCGCTGTTATCGTTTTAGATGGCCTTAAGAAGTATTTATTGTAATAAGTTCTCTCTTGAACTATTCGATGTAATAAGTGTGTGATTGCTACTCGGTTATAAATCCTTCAAGTACTGTGTGTGTCAGCATTACCGATCCAGGGATGACATTGATGCACAGAGACTAGAATGTTTGAGGTCTGGTCGCTACGTCCAGGACTCCAAACAACCTTCGGTACATCAAAACACATAAACTCATAATATAACCGTCATCGAACTTTAAGCGTGCGGACCCTACGGGTTCGAGAACTATGCAGACATGACCGAGACACGTCTCCGGTCAATAACCAATAGCAGAACCTGGATGCTCATATTGGCTCCCACATATTCTACGAAGATCTTTATCGGTCAAACCGCATAACAACATACGTTGTTCCCTTTGTCATCGGTATGTTACTTGCCCAAGATTTGATCGTCGGTATCTCAATACCTAGTTCAATCTCGTTACCGGCAAGTCTCTTTAATACATCATCCCGCAACTAACTCATTAGTTGCAATGCTTGCAAGGCTTATAGTGATGTGCATTACTGAGTGGGCCCAGAGATACCTCTCCGACAATCGGAGTGACAAATCCTAATCTCGAAATACGCCAACCCAACAAGTACCTTCGGAAACACCTGTAGAGCACCTTTATAATCACCCAGTTACATTGTGACGTTTGGTAGCACACAAAGTGTTCCTCCGGTAAACGGGAGTTGCATAATCTCATAGTCATAGGAACATGTATAAGTCATGAAGAAAGCAATAGCAACATACTAAACGATCGAGTGCTAAGCTAACGGAATGGGTCAAGTCAATTACATCATTCTCCTAATGATGTGAGCTCGTTAATCAAATGACAACTCATGTCTATGGTTAGGAAACATAACCATCTTTGATCAACGAGCTAGTCAAGTAGAGGCATACTAGTGACACTCTGTTTGTCTATGTATTCACACATGTATCATGTTTCCGGTTAATACAATTCTAGCATGAATAATAAACATTTATCATGATATAAGTAAATAAATAATAACTTTATTATTGCCTCTAGGGTATATTTCCTTCAGCGATGACCACCTTTCGAATCAAAGGAAGCAGGACCCCAGACATCAGAATGAACTAATTCAAAAGGACGCTGAGCTACCGACTCACTAGTAGGATAAGGTAACTGGGTCTGTTTGCCAAGTCTACAACCATTACAATGTAAAGAAACATCTCCAAAGATAGACCCTAAGAGGCCCTGACGCACTAATGATGACAAGCGAGAGCCAAAGATGTGACCAAGACGATGATGCCACTGATGGAAGGACGCATACGAGGAGGCAGCAAGAGCATGAGAACAGGCTGATGTGGTGGCAGCGGAAGGAATACAAAGCCAATCAACCTCCCAAAGGCCCTCTGACTCACGGCACCGGGGGCCAGCACCAACCAAAGCCTTGGTGTGACGATCCTGAATGGAGCAAGAGTCGGTATCAAGAATGACACAACAACCAGAATTAGTAAGTTGGGCAGCGGATAAAAGATTCATGGTAAGGCGGGTAGCATGTGAAACACTAGGAACAGAAAAGGACGGAGTATAAAGAATACCACGACTAGCAACAGGAAGAGACGTGCCATCGGTAGTAAGAACATTAATAGGAGAATCAAGAGGTCAAAGAGAAGACAACACGGAAGAATCAGAAGACATATGAAAGGAAGCTCAAGAGTCCAGAACCCATGAAGATGTACCTGACGGTGTAGATGCCGGCGGTGATGAAGAGAAAGCAGTCACAACAGCAGTAGAACCCGCGATGAAGAACCGGTGGAAGCCAGAAGGCGCTTGAGCCGCACAATGTCCTGGTCGGTGAGTGATGGAGTCAATGACGACACAGGAGTCCCACTGGAAGAGGAGCGCCTCTGGTCTCGCTGCTTCTAGCGACAATCAGACTCTGGGTGACCTGGACTGGAGCAGTAGCCACAGAAGGTGTCACGACACGACCGGCCCTTCTCAGCATAAGGAGGGTGACCCACCCCCTGAAGGTGTGGGCAGGAGCGGCGGAGCTATGAGACGAGCAGACGACACAGGAGCTCATCTGTATCTGTATCTGAAGTCCATGAAGACAGACGGTTACGCTTTATGGAGGCCCAGGGCCCAAAGCCGGTTTAAGGCCTGTAGACATAAACCAGCATTGATATGTAAACTTGTGTTGTAAGATAGAAGTAGCAGAGACCGAGCCGGACAGGATTATGAGCCGGCCTCGGGATTCTGTAAACCGACGGGCAACAACCCATGTATATAAGGGAACGACCCGGCGGCGGTTCAGGGACAGCAGACAACAACTCAAGACTCAGGCAAAGCATATTCGCTCCCTGGTCATCGAAACCCCAGCAATTCCATCACAACTAGACGTAGGCTTTTACCTTCATCGTAAGGGGCCGAACTAGTATAAAACTCTCTTGCGTCCCTTGTCCGCTTTAACCCCTTTAAGTTAATCCGTAGCGATGGCTCCACGACTAAGTCCTTTCTCTAGGACATCTGCCGTGACAAAACCACGACGGTTGGCGCCCACCGTGGGGCTATCACACGATGGTTTCAAGTTCTTGGAGGGCAACTTTGAAGGACTCAAGGGTTACGCTGTGGGCCGGATTACCAAGAGTCGTCGCGGCAAGCTCTACATCGACGATGCAGGCTGGGGCCCCGAGGCCGGCTCAATCGAGTACGGGTACCAGGTCCCCTTTGGTGGCATACACGTTTTCATTGGCAAGATCGGCGAACCGGGCCCTGAGCCGGACATCTGCACCGACGTCGAAAAGGCTCAGCGTGCGAGATCTACCCGGGTCAAGCCTGTCATGAAGCGTGCCTTCGTGGGAGTTATCCATGGAGGGGAATCTGAGGATAGATCGGAATCTGGTTGTGAGACCGTCGTTTATTTCGGCGACGAGTCATCGATTGGAGAGACCGAGTCGTTATATCAGTTACAAGATGGCTGGATTGGGGGCTGTTCCGATGGCGACAGTATTCCAGACCCCTTTGATCTGCCAAGCCGGGTTGCGATCTTCATGGCCGGTACGCAACCGGCGCTCCACTATTCGACCACAGCGGCGATGATTTCTGGATCGGCAGCGGCAACAGCGGCCGGGGCGGGAGGCCCTGTGCGACCGCCAGCTCAGGTTCTATCTGATTTGTTTGACGCGTTGGCAACGCTGATGGCGGAGGTTTACCCGGCGGATCAGGATGCGCACAATGCGGAAATCGCGAAAGTGAAAGATCAGATCACCCAGGCCAAAGCCGACTTAGCAGCTGAGGATACCAGGATAGCCGCGAAGCGGGCCGCTTTGGATGCACAAGCTTACCGGATTATGCTGGATCAGAGTGCATCGAACGAAGTCCTAAAGAGGAGGCACCGATCTCGCCTGCCACCGGTTTATGATGCTAGAAATCTCTTTAACACCCCAGGAGCAGGGACCAGTAATCCGCCGGTGGTAAACCGGGCGGAGGCACCTGGAGCAGGAGCGTCGGTTGTAGCACCGCATGTCCCCACGCCACCGGGTCATTATTCTAACCCGATGGACAACATTGTTGCCGCCGCTTCACGGCTGGCGGCCATCCCGATCGAAGGCGATTCTCCGGCGGCGGTCGAGACGCGTCGGGTTAAGGAGCTTCTTCAGACAGCCTTGGTTCAACAGGAGGCTTATTCATATAGCCGCGATCGGATTCATTCCACTCCCCGTCCAAGCCGGAGTTACAGTAGGCGTATGGATGAACCGGCAGTGTCAAGCAATGTGCGGAACCGTGATCCGCCCCGTGGCCATAACCCGGCGGGTGGTGCTGGTGATGCTCAGGAGGTGGTGGACCGGGCTCGGGCACACAGAGAGGTCGAGTTAGCGGCGCAGCATGAGGCCCGTCAGCTTACTCCGGTTCGTCCAACCACATCGGTGGAACCAGGAGTTACCTCTAGTTCTTTGGGAGTGTCGTGCCTCGTCTCGGCATTATGCAATGTGCGTCTGCCCAAGGATTTCAAGGGCCCGCGCAAGGTGCCGAATTACACCGCTGATTTATCCCCTGAAACATGGGTCGAAAGCTATGAGATGACCATGGAGATGCTGGATGTGGATGATGCGCCATGTGCGAAATACTTCACCATGATGCTAGAAGGGACGGCCCGCACTTGGCTAAAGATCTTACCGGCTAATTCTATCAGGTCATGGGCCAAGTTGAGAGCCCAGTTTATTCAGAATTTCAAGGATACATGCAAGCAGCCCATGTCAATTGTGGACTTAGCTGCCTGTGTCCAGGAGGAAGGAGAGTCAACAACCCATTGGGTGCGCCGGGTTTCGGAGATTTTGCATTCATCGGACCGCATCAATGCTGACAACGCAGTTTTAACATTGGAAGGCAATTGCCGGTTTGAACCCCTGAAGTTGAAGTTGGGACGGCTCAAACGTCATTGTAATGACATGGGAACCCTCATGGCTACACTGGTGAAGTATGCCGACTCTGATAGTACCAAGGATCCCGAGTCTGACGATGATAAGACAGGGAAGGGAAAAAAGAGCGGCAACGCCAAAGGGCAGCACCACAACCCGGTGGGTCATGGAAACGGCAGCAAGCGTAAGGCGGACCACGGTTTAGACTTTGTGGATAATACTAATGCACATGACAAGGGCCAGCGGCGTAAGGGTAAACCGCCCCAGCGTGGTGGAAGGCCAAGTCCTAATCCGGACCGTTTGTCTTATCTGTTGAACCAGCCCTGTCCAAAGCATGGGACGAAGGAGGAACCGTCCACGCACCTCTGGAAAGATTGTTACATCATGCAAGAGTTCAAAAATTCTGATTCTTTCCGGTATGATCATGGACCAGGAGGCGGTTCAGGCCCCGGCTCTCATGGGCCGGGTTATGGCGGAGGAAATTCCGGTTCAGGCTTCCACGGTAATAAGGGTGGACATAACAATCAAAGTAATCAAGGTAACCAAGGTGGCTATAATCATCAGGGCAATCAGCAGCAGCAGCAGTCGGGTTACCAGAGCAATCTGAAGCAGTTGAATAGCGGACAGTATCATGTCTTCACCACTAGCTTGGACAGGCGCGATCAGAAGCTTCGTAAAAGGGCGGTGAATGCCGTCGAACCGGCGGTCCCCCGATACTTACGCTGGTCTGAACAGCCTATTGTGTGGAGTCGAGAGGATCATCCACCCCGGATTGATAATCCGGGTCATCTGGCGTTGGTGGTGGCACCTCGGGTGGGAGGATATAAGTTCACCAAGGTACTCATGGACGGAGGGAGCAGTATCAATATCCTTTATCATGAAACTTTCCGTCGCATGGGGTTAACAGATAAAAATCTTAAACCGTCCAACACGGTGTTCCATGGTGTGGTGCCTGGTAAATCTGCGTATCCTATTGGTAAGATAGCCCTGGAGGTGGCTTTTGGAGATGAGCATGACTCAAGATCAGAAACTTTGACCTTTGAAGTGGTGAAAATCAAAAGCCCGTATCATGCCCTATTTGGACGGCCAGCTTATGCTAAGTTTATGGTACGGCCTTGTTATGTCTATCTGCAGCTCAAGATGCCGGGTCACAAGGGAACGATAACCGTGCATGGGAGCCGCTAGATTGCTCTGGAGTGTGAAGAAGGTGATGCGGCTTATGCTGAGTCGGTTTGTGCAACACAAGAGTTGAAGTTTTACAAGGACAATGTTGATCCGACAGATATGACTTCGTCGAAGAAACCAACTACAGAGCATGATCCGGCCCTGAAGTTTAAATCGGCTAATGAGACTAAGCTTGTTGACTTCGTGCCTGGCGATTCGTCCAAGCAGTTTAGCATTAGCGCTAACTTGGATCCGAAATAGGAAAGCGCGCTCATCGAGTTCATCCATGAGAATCGGGACATCTTTGCATGGAAGCCTTCTGACATGCCAGGTGTACCGAGAGAACTCGCTGAGCACACTCTCAATGTTGATCCCAAGTATAAACCGGTCAAGCAGTTTCTACGCCGGTTAAATGAAGAAAGATGCAAGGCTATTGGAGAAGAAGTAGCCAGACTCTTGACGGCTGGATTTATCGTTGAAGTATTCCATCCTGAGTGGTTGGCTAATCCGGTGCTGGTCCTCAAGAAGAATGGCACTTGGCGTATGTGTGTGGACTACACAGATCTCAACAAAGCTTGTCCAGCAGATCCTTTTGCCCTTCCCCGTATTGATCAAATTATTGATGCTACGGCAGGTTGTGAGCGTTTAAGCTTTTTGGATGCATATTCTGGTTATCATCAGATCAAAATGGCAGTTAAGGACCAGGAGAAGACAGCCTTCATAACTCCCTTTGGAGCCTTCTGCTATGTGTCCATGCCCTTTGGTCTCAAGAGTGCCCAGGCGACTTATCAACGGTGTGTGCAGAATTGTCTTCATAAACAGATCGGCCGCAATGTTCACGCCTATGTGGATGATATTGTGGTAAAATCAAGAAAGAAGGAGACACTGATTGATGACATGAAGGAAACCTTTGATAACCTGTGGGTTTATAAAATGATGCTTAATCCGGCCAAGTGTGTCTTTGGTGTACCTGCAGGCAAGCTCTTGGGCTTTTTGGTGTCTAACAGGGGCATTGAAGCTAATCCGGAAAAGATCAAAGCCATCACCTCCTTGGCTAAACCGAAGTGTATCAATGATGTTCAACGCCTGGCAGGCCGGATTCCTGCGTTGAGCCGGTTTGTCAGTCGCCTTGGCGAGAAGGCCATCCCTTTGTATAAGATGCTGAAGAAAACGGATAACTTCGTCTGGAGTGACGCCGCTAATGAAGCATTTGAGGACTTAAAGTGGCAGCTAGCTAATCCGCCGATTCTCGCTGCTCCGGTTGACAAAGAACCATTGTTGCTATATGTGGCAGCTAACGCTCGGGCTGTTAGTGTGGCTATTGTGGTGGAGCGCAAGGAGGCAGGAAAGGAATATCCGGTTCAGCGGCCGGTTTACTATATCAGTGAGGTACTTATTGAGTCCAAGCAGAGGTACCCGCATTGGCAAAAATTGGTGTATGGGGTTTTCATGGCAAGCCGGAAGCTTAAGCAGTATTTCCAAGGTCATCCTATCAAGCAACTGGCCGGATTGCTAAGTGGGCTATCGAGCTCGGGCCTCACGGGTTGAAATACTTACCCCGAACGGCGATCAAATCTCAGGCACTTGTGGATTTCATCAATGGTTGGACAGAATTACAAGCGCCAGAGGAGAAGCCGGATCATACTTATTGGACTATTCATTTTGATGGGTCCAGGCAATTGGAGGGCTCGGGGGCTGGAGTCGTATTAACTTCCCCACGAGGTGATAAGATTTGTTATGTTCTCCGTTTAATGTTCCCTTGCACTAACAATGCGGCTGAATATGAGGCTTTACTCCATGGTCTTCGGATGGCTAAGGAGATGAACCTAAGCCGAGTTAAGTGCTTCGGTGACTCGGATCTGGTGGCTCAACAAGTGTACGACACTTGGGATTCCAAGGACCCACTAATGGCAGCATATCGTCGTGAGGTGGATATTGTTGCAGGTCACTTTAAAGGTTATCAGGTGGATCATGTTGACCGGCGGACGCTTTAAGCCGCCTGGGTTCCCA
The DNA here is from genome assembly GCF_018294505.1 of Triticum aestivum. Lineage (NCBI taxonomy): Eukaryota > Viridiplantae > Streptophyta > Magnoliopsida > Poales > Poaceae > Triticum > Triticum aestivum. Next base: position 82,502,797 of record NC_057796.1, on the reverse strand, counting down.
ACGTAAACCGGTTCCACCTAATGTCTTCCTGGTTGTTTTGCATAACCCGTCCGTCAAGCTCCCTGGTGAAGAGGATTTGGCTGTTCCTGATCCGGAGGCTCAGTTGGTGGCGGCCCTTCATGTTATCCCGGATTGGACGGTTCCATATCTGGCGTATATGAACCCGGGTGAGTTACCAGAGGATGAAACTCTGGCCAGGCAGATAATCCGGCGGTCCAAGTCCATGACTATTATCAATGGAGAGTTACATCATTGCAGTGTGGCAGGGGCGTTTCAACGCTGTGTGTCTCCTGAGGAAGGCCGTGAAATTTTGCGTGAGATCCACGAAGGAGATTGTGGTCACCACACCGGTTCAAAATCTTTGGTGGCCAAGGCGTTTCGTCACGGTTTCTATTGGTTGACAGCTCATGCTGATGCCAAGGACTTGGTCAAAAGATGTGATGGTTGTCAGAAATTCTCAAGATGCGCTCATGTACCGGCTCAAGAATTGAGGATGATTCCAATCACCTGGCCGTTTGCAACTTGGGGGCTGGATATGGTTGGGCCTTTCAAGAGGTCCCAGGACAAGAAGACCCACCTTTTGGTGGTGGTTGATAAGTTCACGAAGTGGGTGGAGGCAGAGCCAGTTAGTAAGTGTGACGCAGCCACGGCGCTCCAATTCATCAAAAAGGTGATCTTCTGGTTCGGCTTTCCACACAGCATTATAACAGACAATGGTACCAATCTGTCAAAAGGTGCCATGAAGGAGTTCTGTCAACGTGAGCACATCCGGCTTGACGTGTCATCAGTGGCTCACCCACAGTCTAATGGTCAAGCGGAGAGGGCCAATCAAGAGATCTTGAGAGGCATCAAACCCCGGCTTATGGTTCCTTTGCAACGGACGCCGGGTTGTTGGGTTGAGGAGTTACCTTCTATGTTGTGGAGCATCAATACCACACCCAACAGATCGACAGGATACACACCATTTTTCATGGTTTATGGAGCGGAAGCAGTTCTTCCTAGTGACATCCGTCATGACTCGCCTCGTGTAGCGGCATATGTTGAAGCTGACAACGAGAAGGCACGGCAGGAAGCTCTTGACCTGTTAGATGAGGAACGTGACATGGCGGCAGCCCGTTCGACGATTTATCAGCAAGATCTGCGCCGTTATCATAGCCGCCGGGTTAGAACCAGAATCTTTCAAGAAGGCGATTTGGTGCTTCGACTCATCCAGGATCAGACGGACATGCACAAGCTATCCCCCCCTTGGGAAGGACCCTTTGTGGTCAGCAAGAATCTGCACAACGGGTCATACTACCTAATCGATGTTCGAGAGCGCAAAGACTCACATAAATCGGAGGAGGAGACCAACCGGCCGTGGAATATTGCTCATCTTCGGCCTTGCTATACTTGAGCTATAGGCTCTGCTTATGTACATATTATGACAATGTATATATTATGATCAATATAATAAACCGGAACCTCGGCTAAAGCAGGGTATCTATGGTTTTTCTTACATCATGTGTGGTTACATGGAGCTTACAAAGCGGCGTCCGGTTTACCCCTTGATTTAGCTTCTCTAAGCTTTATATCGCATCACTTGGGGGCTTGGTCATATCCGAACCATAGCTACACCTCTTGATCAGCGCAATGCCACAACATCACTTGGGGGCTTGGTCGTACCCGAACCATAGCTACACCTCTTGATCGGCGCAATGCCACAGCATCACTTGGGGGCTTGGTCGTATCCGAACCATAGCTACACCTCTTGATCGGCGCAATGCCACATCATCACTTAGGGGCTTGGTCGTATCCGAACCATAGCTACACCTCTTGATCGGCGCAATGCCACAGCATCACTTGGGGGCTTGGTCGTACCCGAACCATAGCTACACCTCTTGATCGGCACAATGCCACAGCATCACTTGGGGGCTTGGTCGTACCCGAACCATAGCTACACCTCTTGATCGGCGCAATGCCACAGCATCACTTGGGGGCTTGGTCGTATCCGAACCACAGTCACACCTCTTGATCGGCTCAAAGCCACATCAATCCGGGGCCAAAGAGAGTGTTGTAAAACAACAGCTCAAACATAGGCACCCACTGAGCACAGCTCACAATGTTGCTTGGGGATTCTTTGCTGTCGAATTTAGGGCCTAGCAGCCCGTGAAAAGCCTCGACTACAACGGTTTTCATTTGCCTTTTGCTAAGTTTTCTTTGTTTTCATAAGATTTGTGATGTTTTTAAACCGGTGTTTATCAACCCGGTTAGGCTGTCAACTACAAGTTGTCAGTACACAATCAAATTATAATCCGGAGACTATCAGCCCGATCTGATTTTGACTCAAAGTCACCAGTATGGAATAAGCCGGTGTTTATCACAGCCCAGAACGGTTTTCTGATAAACCGACATCATAAAACAGGAGTTACTTCTACTCCGGATTAGGGTTATTACCCTCATTACAAAGTTGGTCAGCCAACACTATGCCTAAAGGTCACAGGTATCATATATTTCCATATTTGGTTATCTTTTACAACCTTGGTTATAAACCGTGGTCATATATATATTTGGGTATCATGACACGCCCGGTGGTAAACCGTCAGGGCGCTTTATGCTTCTTATCTGCAGGAACAACTTGAATTAATAGCTATGGATTATGAACATCATATCTTAAGCATGACAGATTAACACGCATCAGTTGTAGATAAATATGCACGAAGGCATAACAGACCAAGTGTTTTAACTAGCCTATTACAAGGCGTTTCAGTGCCCAAAGGGATAATTGTTTCTCAATAAGCATTGCAGCACGTGGAAGACTAAACCGGCCCCCGAATTATGATTGCTTATCAGCTTGACCTGACGGTTGCGGATCATCTTGCACCGGTTCATCTTCTTCGTCTCTACCCAACGGCTGGAAGTCAACAGTTGTCCAGTCGTTCCCAGTTAAAGCTTGGAACACAGCTTCGTCGCTTATAAGGGTTGACGGTTCAATATCAGGGGCATAAGTGTGCTTACGGATTGGAGGGATCAGATTTTGCGCTTCTGGAATTGGTGCAGCAACCCGTCTGTTCTTGTCATCATAGCTGGCCTGATAGTATGAGAGATTAGCTTCTTCAGCCAATTGACAAGCCAGTGGACGTACTTCCTGGTTTATGGCGCGGAGATCCTCCTGGCCAAATTTTGATCCGTCTTCTTTTAAGCTTGGGAAGCCTTTAGCCACGTCCACCGGATCAAGATGAGGCACCCACGCCTTTGCCCGGGTTAGAGCGGTCAGAGCTCCGACCCTTGCAGCAGCTTTCTTTAGTTCTTCAACCCGGGCAGGCAGCATGGATAGCCTCTCTAAGGTGTCCTTGATCAATGTTGGTGGAGGTTTATTGTGTGAAGCGGTGCAGATGATCCGCTGCGCACCAGTATACAGCTGCTCTATCAGAGTATAGGCCGCTTTCAATTTCTTCTGTACGTCAGAGCCCAGATGGCTAATACGAGTTACTGCATCATTATAAACGTCAGTAAACCAGCAACACATGGGAAGATATGTTGAAAGTATAAAGCAAGGATGCTTACCAAACACAGCAGCGGTCATCGCATGTACTTGCCGCTTTACACCAGTCAGCTCGTCTACCACCGGTTTGAGAGCTGCCTCTGCGTCTTCAGCTCTTTTTTGGAAAGCGGATTTCTCTATGTTCCAATCCGCCCGCTCCTTGTTGAAGCTCTCCTTTAGCTTTTCCATAGCGGCTAAGGCGCTCATTAGCTCATCTTTTTCCTTGGAAGCTTCGGCCTGTTGGGACTTGATATTTTCTTGTAGATCGGCGGTTTGAGATTTCTTTTTGCTCAGCTCAGCCTATAAAGAGACAGATATATAATGAGTTAACAATACATATTTGAAGTACCAAGCACATAACAAGTTATGCCCTTAGTACTTGGGGGCTAATGCATATTTGCTCTTAATCAGAAATTTTTACAAGTCCCAAGCACAATACAAGTATTAAGCTTGGCACTTGGGGGCTAATGTGTATTTGCTCATAAAATGCTGATATGGGCATTCTTCTACAAAGTCCTGGTTCATCTTTATAAAGTTAAACCGGCCCTTGGGGGCTACATCAGTGAAGTTAAGACGCATTGTTGCAAACATGAAATTGTTACTAAGTCCCGGTTTAAATTGGTATCTTAAACCGTCACTTGGGGGCTACTGGAGTTGATAAGCTGCAGTTAAATATAAGAGAGAAACACTTATGAAAGTTACCTCATATCGCTCCTTCATCATATTTACCAAACCGGCTTCATAGTCACGGCTGGTGTACAGACGGTTCAGGAAGCCATAGTGAAGGTCTTGAGCATTCAGATGGGCATAATTTGACAAATCGGCATTCCATTTGCCCTTGCCAATTGCAGAGAGCTCATCTTTGGCATTATGCTTTGACAAAGCGACAGGATTGCCCGAAGCGGTATGGCCAGTGCCAGTAATCATAATGTCATCATCTTTGTCATCAGCAGTCGTTACTGGGGTTGGCGGTTTGTTAGTATTCTTAACTGGACTTGCCGGTTTATTGTCAGTTCGGACAGGGCTGGTTGGCTGGTCAGCATGGCTTGTGGTGTCAACTTCTGCCTGCTCAGCAACGAAGTCATGATCTTGAGGCGGTGGGTCATTCAGTATGGCATCAATGTTGGTCTCTTCAGGATCTGGAGTTTTCTCCGGTTCAACAGCCACGTCTTCATCAGCCGGTTTATTCAACCGAGCTTTCTTGCTGGGTCTGGGCTTGGCACTGAGAAAAATAAACATAAGGATCAGTACACTATATCAAAATAGCAACATCAAGGATAACAACAAGTGTATAGCTCACCCAAGAACCGTTTTGAGGGGTGGAAGTTTTATGGCCGACGACTCGCCAGAAGATGAGTGAGAAGTACCCTGATAATTTGAATCAGACGGGTTAAGAAGCTGGCGGAAACAACCTGCTTTAGGGCATGAAGTATCAGTGGGATAAGAGACCTCTGATCGGCGTTTCCGAACCGGACTGTTCAGTAAACCGGCGGAGGTAACTACCTGGCCGCTGTGCCGGGTTGTGCGGCGACCCTCGTGCTGCTGTGTCTTCAAAAGAAAGTTTGGGTCCAAGTAAGCAAGGAGGTGAGAAATATTTACTTTCCGGTTTGCTCGACGGATTTTCAATGTCGACAGAGGATCTGAATCGGAGGAAAGAATGATTACCTCTACATCGTCAGCATGACTGCCTTCAGCGTCGTCCTGATAATAATCATTGTCAATGAGGTGTACGAAAAATGAACCAAGAGAGTCAAGTTCTACCTCTGGTTCTGGATTACCCACATCGTCATCATCTGGTAGGTCGGAGGATGCAGTGGTCCTTCTCTTGGCAGGTTTTTTAACAACCTTGGTCTTTGGACGAACTGGCTTGACCGGTTTGTCTTGCGGCTTCGCCAGTTTGTCTTGCGGCTTCGCCGGTTTGTCTTGTGATGGTTTCTTGTTCCAGAACGGATCATCACCCTGTCAGAAAATAATCACACTTTCAGAGAATATTTGGACAGAAGCAACTTCAGATAAAAAGATTATATGATTCTTACAGTTGGTGGTTTGTTGAAGGTGCGGAAAGGGAGTAGTCAGGTTTGGGCACAGACAGCCTCCGGTTCGTTCAGTATCTTTTTTACAGCCTCAGTGACTTCTGCATCTGTAAGCTGAATGTCAATGTGCCGCTGAGCATCCTTCAAACTCCCCGTATACTCACACATCAAACCGGAGCGCCGGCTTAAGGGTTGAATACTCTAGCTTATCCAACAACGAGCAAGATCAACTCCTGTCAAACCGTTTGCCATGAAGGCTCTAAGCTTTGATAATTGAGGAGCATAGTTGGCCCTTTCTCTTGCAGTCAACCTCTGAGGAAAAGGATGTGTGTTGCTCAGGCATTCAGGGCGGTAACACGGCAGGGGTTTTTCATCAGGTGGAGATGTATCCATGCAATAAAACTAAGTCTGGTTCCACTCTTTGGGGTGACTGTGGAGTTTGGGATGAGGGAAGGTGACTTCTTTCCTTTTCTGAACCGCCATTCCGCCCAATTCCGTATTGGGTCCATCCGAGAACTCTGTGCGACGGTTTAAGTGAAAGAAATCCCTAAACAGTTCGACTGAAGGTTCCTCTTGCAGATAAACCTCACAAAAGACTTGGAAGTGGCAGATGTTGGTCACAGAATTGGGACCGATGTCTTGAGGGCGCAGTTGAAAACTGGCCAGTACATCCCGGAAATTTTTTGAACCGGGAGGGCTAAAACCTCGTCCGAGATGATCAGCAAACATGACTACCTCTCCATCCTTGGGTGTAGGAGTATTTGCCGGGCCAGGGACCCTCCAGTGGATGACATCTTTTTTGGCTAAAGCGCCCGTTTTAACAAGGTTGTTTAACTGTTCTTCGGTTACTCGAGAAGGAGCCCAATTGCATTCATAGACTTGCTTGGCCATGGCAATGAAAGATCTGAAACATGATTATTGCCGGTTTAAGATTTACAAAGGACAACTATACAGCAGTATAAGGATGTAAGCATATTGTTAAACCGGAATTGGTTATTCGTAAACCGGAGTCTGACAATGGAAACAGTACAATGATGAATGCATTGGCGGTTCAACAGGGGACTAATGGTATCTACTGGGTCATCATTCTGTATATGAAGTTAAACCGCCCAATCTGGTATTAAAAATGTACAAGTGAAGGAAGAAACAAGTTTCACATCTTGCCAGGGTAATTTCAAATCTACCGCGCGTTGGAAAAACAAAATATATTCTGACCTAATTTCCAGCGTGTTAAAGGTTCACCAAGTTCAGATGAGTTGGATATCAAGCAGGTGCCTTAACAAGAAGAAAGGATTCTAAACTACAAAAGGCGCTGAAAATAGTTAGATCTAACTGGCCATTGGTGCTACCGAAGGAAGAACAGCTTCAAGCTATGAAGAACACCGAACCCTAATGGTGGATCTAGGGCGAGAAGAAGAGGGACTTACTAGTGCAGGAGGAAGCAGCGGAGGATCACCGCTTTTCTCTGGTATGATTAGGTTGATGCAGCGGCCTTTGTCGAAGCAGAGACGAAGGACGACGGCGGCGGCAGAGCGCGAGGGTCGGTCAGCGCGAGGAAGACGACGACGCGAAGAGGCATGAGGGGAAAAAATGGAAAGACCCCTGGCCCTATTTATCAGGGCAGAAAGATAAGCGTCAGGCGCAAAAATCGAGGAGCCTAAATTTTGGATATGAGGCGGAGCTATCGCCTCGATTGTCGGAGGCTCGTTAATGAAGGTGGATTATACACAGTTTTAAATAACAGGTGACGTCATGGCGGTTTACCATGATCCTAGAAGATGATGTCACGGCGGTTTACAAGATCATGTGAAGATGTTGAAGAAGAAAATTTCTTAAGAATTGAGGATTGACGTGAACCAGTTCAAATCAATCTGGGGCCTAATGTTGGGGATATTACCACTGTGTGTAAACCAGCCAGGAGAGGCTGAGTTAACCCCATAAGTAGTTCATCTGTATCTGAAGTCCATGAAGACAGACGGTGACGCTTTATGGAGGCCCAGGGCCCAAAGCCGGTTTAAGGCCTGTAGACATAAACCGGCATTGATATGTAAACTTGTGTTGTAAGATAGAAGTAGCAGAGACCAAGCCGGACACGATTATGAGCCGGCCTCGGGATTCTGTAAACCGATGGGCGTCAACCCATGTATATAAGGGAACGACCCGACGACGGTTCAAGGACAACAGACAACAACTCGAGACTCAGGCAAAGCGTATTCGCTCCCTGGTCATCGAAACCCCAGCAATTCCATCACAACTAGACGTAGGCTTTTACCTTCATCGTAAGGGGCCGAACTAGTATAAAACTCTCTTGCGTCCCTTGTCCGCTTTAACCCCTTTAAGTTAACCCGTAGCGATGGCTCCATGACTAAGTCCTTTCTCTAGGACATCTGCCATGACCAAACCACGACATCTTCCATTTTCTAGGCTTAGTAAAGCGTAAGCCAAAACCTCGATAGAGCTTGGCTCAATCTATCATACCCTGGGGATTTCCACCTACAGGGTGAAGAATCAATGGAGTTCAAGACCACTTACCAGTTGAAGGTTCCTTTAGGAGTACAAGACCTCTGATTCCTAGATGTTGGAGAGGAACTATCTCTCAATACCTCAATGTCACCTAGAGATTTGGGGATGAACTACCCTAGTTATTTCTTTTTCATGTTGTTAGATCTTGGGGTTTGGCTTGTAATTTGAGTTGGATTGGTGGCGAATCTTGTCCTTGTGAGTGATTCTCTTGAGTTTTTCCTCCGTTGTTCTTCATGTTTGTCGCCTTTCACCTCAAATTCACAAGCAAATCATGAAGACCGGGCCATCCAACGGATTTTCCCTTATACTGAACAAAGAATAAAATTTCTCCAAACAAAATCATAGAAAATTGCAGTAATTCTACATGTACATATTGAAAGAGATGGGAAAATTTTAGCTTAGTACTTAGAGAGTGGTTTTCCCGCACCCCAGCTCGGTGCACACCCGCTACACCCATGCAAAAAAACATAGCAAAACATTTCGAAAAAATTCTGAAATGTTGTGCGAATGATCATTAACAAATGTTAGAGAGGCTTGGAAATTTTGGTGGTCAAATGACATCTGAGGAGCTCTATAAAAAAAGAAACAAAATTGCTCAAAATGTATGTGCATTGTTTGACCAAAATTTGTAATTTAGTTGTTTTTGTGTAGATCTCCTCGGATGTCATTTGACCACCAAACTTTGCAAGCCTCTCTAACATTTGTTGATGATCATTCTCACAAAGTTTCAGATTTTTATCGAAATGTTTTTGTATGTTTTTTATGTGGGTGTAGCGGTAGTGCACCGAGATGGGGTTTAGCCAGTACTTTCCCAGGTACTTATGAAATCTTCAAAGATGTTTTAACTATCCATCTGTGAACTAACTTTGTGGGCTACTTTGGTTGCCATCAGCCCATCACTTTATTGATATGAGGGTCAAGGGTGGCGAAGGGTATCGACTAAGCAAGTAATACAACATAGATAATTTGTGAAGGATTCTAAGCTTGTTTTATTACATACTTAATGAAAAAGGGTATCCCGTACTAAACTACCTATTAATAGGATCCACAACTAAACTACAACTATCTAACATGGGCCACTCAAGCTCGGGCGTGCATGGTCCGTGGGCGGCCGCACCCTAGCGCGATGGCAAGAGACCTCAGTCCACTCTAGGGCCAGTTCTTTTGCTAGCTTTTTTGGGCTTCCAGAATAAGCTATCCCCTACCCAGCTTATTCTAGAAGCCCAACCAAAATTTTCATTTTAGAAGCCTACTAGTCAAGTCTTAACTACTAGGCTTCTAAAAAAATAAATTTGGTTGGGCTTCTAGAATAAGCTGGGTAGGGGGCAGCTTTTTGCAGCTTATTCTAGAAGCCACCAAAAGAACTGACCATTGTGAGTTGCTGTTGGGAACGTTCATTGCGGGCAACCACCGCAGCAACGCTCTCATCATCCAACGCCCACCGTCACTCGAGCTTTACAACGTCGGCCATCAATCGACGTACCGCGAGGCGAGACGCGAGTGTGAGGGCCCAATGGCCTCCACGGCTACCTCCCCAAGCCACTACCTCCACCTTATCGTTGTTCTCATGAGCCTCTCCATTGATCCAACACGTAGGCCCATCAGGCGGCCTCTATCTCGATGCGCTCCTCCTCTTCCTTTATGTGCGATTCACTCCTAGCACCCTCCTCCGGAGACAACGGCTGCCACAAGGAGGTGTCCATAGCATCATAGAGCTCCTCAATGGTGAGGTATGGGGGATCAGGCGTGACGTCCTCCTCGGCGAGGGGCGACGAGTAGTCCTCCTTGGTGCAGGGTGGCGAGGCGTGGCACTCAGTGTTGGGTCCCACCGCACTAATGATGTGTCGGCTAAGGGATGGCCGACACCATAGCAGAGAAAGGGCTAGGGCGAGCAGTTGGAGCGACGGTGAGGGAGTGCGAGGAGAGAGTCACGACAAAGATGAGTGCAGGCAAATAGTAGCTATAGTTACTCGGAATCTCGAGGGGCATGCAGGACAGTCGCCAGAATTTGATGCATGGCTGGCATGGTAGGTGAACAAGAAAGGTTCAAATTATGGTCGTCGTGTCTTGTCCTGTCATAGAAACGTGTTTGCTCATCGATGTGATTGGCATGACAAGTGGTGGGTCTCACAGGACGGTTCAAACGAGATAGAACAAGTGGAGACGGCACGGCGGGGCGTGCAACTTATTTCTTCACATTCCTTAGTGGCACAACCATATCTCATGAAACTTGGGTGGCAACCTTCGAATATCTGAGTTTGCTAGGCACGAACCAAATTTTCCCAATTCATATTTCTCTGTTCACCAAGCATATGAGATTGCAATTAAAATCTTGATTCAAAATGATGAAGGCAATTTTTTGGAAATGTAGTTTAATAGTATGTTTGGGAGACATGAAACATATTTGGAGATGTCATCGTCACCATGAGAGAGCAACATATATTCACAATTTACTCAAATCTTTTGGAAATTTAATGGAAGGATAAACCCGTAGTATGATATCAAGCCAAGCTATATGATTTTCTGACAAAAATTAATTGTGAAAAATGATAAACCATTGTGTTACAAATACAAGTTTAAATATTATTTTCATTTTGACATTTTATTTTTTTGCATAAGCTTTAAACATGAACTAACCATTAAAATATGTACATACATATCTTTTGTTGGATTTATGGCACATTATTTAAGATGCATGCAGTGGCTAGAAGTACTTCCAACAAATGCTTGGATAGTCATAATATCAATAATATCATGTCATTTTAGAATGAAAAACCACCCGAAATAGTCTAACATGCAAAACTTACTCAAAATAGTGCAACATGCCAAAACGACAAAAAACAGTCCACCATAGAAGGAGTGTAACATGCACTTGCAAAACTTAGCAAAAATAGTGCAGCATGTCCAAAAGTAGTCCAACACAACATGTCCAAAAGTAGTCCCAAAGCTTCTTTCACAAAAAGGTCATTTATGGCACTTGGAAAATTAAAACAAAAATTTATTACAAAATAACTGCAAATTCTTATGGCAACATTGTTTACAATGGTAATCCATATTCGTGTGCCAAATTTGGCCATGTTATCATGGACTATGCAATGTATGTGTCCATGGACATGGTCATCTGGCTTGAAAGACATGCATTTGTGAATGTTTTTTTAAGTTTGTGGTACTGCAAGTTTATCATTTTTCCACTAACTAGTGCATATAAAATGGCTCAATTCAAAAGGATTTCAAATTTTGAGGCTTCTTTCATTTTTCTTTAATTTTCTCCAATATCGGGTCAAACTTGCTAGGATGGTCATTCATGGCAAATGTTTGGGAAATTCAACTTTAGTTGTGTCCAGTGCATACACTAGCAATACGAAGCTTGAAATCATGTTTGCCAATTTTTAGGACCAAACTACATCACAGTTGCAGTTCAAAATTGAGATAGTTCTGTTAAATCACTAGAAATTCACTAAATCAATGAAATATAGCAATAAAACTCTAGAATTCATGAAAATTTGGCGGTTGGCATCCAATGTTGTCTACTTTGGATGAAAAATGCAAAGGCCCAATTTTAAAACTTATTTGAGGTACTTCTTTCACACAAAAAATCATTTCTCACACTTGGAAAATGAAAAATATATTTGAAAAGGTACTTGATTCCATATTGTTCTGTTAACCAGGGGGTCGTTTGCAAAAGTATCTGATCTCTTTGCTCCGTTGCCGTCCATACGCTTGCCATCCAGAGAGCAGAGCCACACAACAGTGCCCCATTGCCACTGCCCACCGCGTCCAACGCTCTTTCCCACCATCGTCCCTTCCTGCCAAATCTCTCTACCACCAAAACTATCTCCCGCCGCCACCCTCTCCCACCATCACCCACTCCCGGCACAGCTTAAATACCGACATCCGGCATCCGTCGCCGCCGCTCCAATCCATTTCTTTCACGTGATGCCAAATCTAGTTTAGCGCCATGGTGAGGAAGCTTTTTACCACCTGGATCTCGACAGGAGGTCATTGCCGCAATGTCCAAGCGGCTTATCACGGTCCAACGCCGACAGTAGCTCGTCTGGCGCCGGTGGCTCCAACTACGGAGAGGGCGGCTCCAAGTCTAGCGTGTGCGCTTCCTCGCCAGCCTCAGGCGGCTATTCATCTGCCGTGTCCGAGCACTTCTACTTCTCTGAGCTATTCTACTAGGAGTGGAAACACATGGAGGAATGGCTATAAAGTGTCTCAATAGTTGGAAAGGGGTGCATTTTCCCTATGGAGGATGACATATCCTTACCAACTATGTGCTTTCTAATATGATTATTTGCATGATGTATTTCTTCTAAGTGCCAAAATGGAGTTGAAAGTATTTATGTGGGTGCTTCTTTATGATAGGCTTAATACTCTAAATATGAAAAGGTAGAGACAACTTAATGTTAGTAACAATTATGCTTACGTCCTATGTAATGTTGTTAAAGAGACCATTGAGAACCTCGTTTTCCGTTGGCCCTTTAGCATTTCTTGTTGGACACGCGTTTCCAGTGGTCTTCGAATGCCTTGCGGATTGCTTTGGTACTATGCTAAAGTGGTGTTTGGTAAATCAGAATATTTGTTATAATATCTTGGAACATTTCAAAGGAGCCCATTAATTTCATTTTCAAAGGTATTACGCCTTCGAGATTGGCATGTAGAGAAATCGCCAAATACTTATTATCCATAAATAATTATTCAAACTTCTTACCGAGGATGAGGTATGGCATGATATATTCAGTACCAAATATATGGGCTCTAACGTTCTATCCTAAGTCTGGAGAAAACCTGAGGGCTGCCACTTTTTGGTTGTTTTGGTAAAGCGAACACGATTCTTTTTCTAGTCTGAAACTATCACTATCAAGGACGGCTCACATGTTAGGTTTTGGGAGGACTCGTGGTCGGGAAATGCCCCCAGTTAGCGTCCAGTACCCAGGTGTTTTTCATATAGTTCCGCATAAGCATGTCACAATAGAAGATGTGATTTGTAAGGAGTTATTTACCTAACATGAATGAAGGTGTAGTCATCGGATCGGTTCTCCATTTCTTGAAGTTTTTGTTATTTTTGTGTCAAACAATATCATGTGTTTTCACTTTCCTAGAACTATGGTAGATTTGTATATGTTAGGTGCATCTAGCTCACTGGTGCAAAGACATCATATACAAACGGTTTTTAACCCATTTCCCTGACGACATTTTAAACCATCACCAGACGAGTGTGTGCGATAGGGGGGGTCCTTCCCACACGACCAAGAAACCATCGGGGATAGGTCCTCCGGTCACACATGCAAGGCAAAATGAGCTCGTGTGTGATCGGGTGAGGCATCAGAGACAAGGGAAAAATTTGTTTTTGCCCAATTATACTGGCCCAATCGTTTTCGTTCGTATGTACATCCCACATAGTGAATCCAAGAAAAATGTTTCCGTTCGTACGTATATCACACACGATTTTTTATGTGGAAACGTTTGTGCGAGGTGCCCTAACGCAAATAGTTCTCTGGCCGAAGTAGTGTGTGATTCTTCATTGATCCAACACACCTACTTTATAGAAACCGTGGGGGTTGTTTGAGTTCATCACCCACGGTGTTGTCTGAGAAACCGTCTGCAATAGAAAACCCCAATAAGCAGGCTAATTGGCCTATTATTGATAATCCATTTAGTAATCAAATTGACATTTATTATAAAACGCACCGTGTATTTCATATCCATATTACGACAACCAGGATTTCATAATTGAATTACACCAGATAGCTTCAACACTCAGTTACACCATATAGGCATATAGCTAGCTACGCCATTACACAACAGCACCAACTTTCACATGCAACATCAAAAGCATTTGGAAAGTTGCACCATACATGGTAAATAGACAGATGAATCTCATATGGGAAACTTCTGAAGCGGAAGGCGAATATTGAGCCTTCAGTGACGTTGAATTCCCTTGCAACTTTAGGCCAATGGCTATGGATAATGGCCCGCCCAACCTTCGTCCTCTTGAGGAAGACTTCAATATTGTACCGTGGGTGTTGAACGAATACCTTCCTCGCCTCTTGAGCATGCAGGTGGTTTGAAGGTAATCATTAGTGAACTGCTTTGGAAAGTACTAAAAACAAAGATATGCATAAATAGCTGTTCTAAAATTGAAATGTCACAAGGGGAAAAAACAAGGTCAAAGAGTTAGTACCATCCTATAATTGACTGATGCCTTCTTCATTATGCAAACAAAGATCTTGCTGTTATTCATCGCAAGTTTCTTTATCCTAAGAACCTTTTTGAGTTTCTTGACTTGATTGATATTCATGGATATCTCATTTCCCCATATGCGAAATGGGTCGAACAGTGGGTCTAAACCTCTAACAGCAGGACCTACATGTGCAAGACCAAATTGTTAAAAAACTAAATATTAGAATGATTCCTACAATTGCACAATAATGTGCAATTAGCCTAAGGACCATGCATGTGCAAACCTCGATGGTAAACCTCATTGCCTCCCATTGTTTCTCTACAACACATATAAGGCAGATCTAGATCAGGTTATCTGATAGTTGGCATACTATGAGTATAATATGTTAATCAAAAATAGACAAATTGCAGATCCAACAGATTAACTCAACCTAGACCAACCTCATGCCATTGGCGATGAGGCAAATCACAGAGCAACCAAGCCACTACACACCTACACCGAAGACCGCTACAACACTACTAAGACTGATGTCTACTACACAACCTTCTTATTGTAGACGTTGTTGGGCCTCCAAGTGCAGAGGTTTGTAGGACAGTAGCAAATTTTCCTCAAGTGGATGACCTAAGGTTTATAATCCGTGGGAGGCGTAGGATGAAGATGGTCTCTCTCAAGCAACCCTGCAACCAAATAACAAAGAGTCTCTTGTGTCCCCAACACACCCAATACAATGGTAAATTGTATAGGTGCACTAGTTCGGCGAAGAGATGGTGATACAAGTGAAATATGGATGATATATATAGGTTTTTGTAATCTGAAAATATAAAAATAGCAAGGTAGCAAGCGATAAAAGTGAGCGTAAACGGTATTGCAATGCTAGGAAACAAGGCCTAGGGTTCATACTTTCACTAGTGCAAGTTCTCTCAACAATAATAACATAATTGGATCATATAACTATCCCTCAACATGCAACAAAGAGTCACTCCAAAGTCACTAATAGCGGAGAACAAACGAAGAGATTATTGTAGGGTACGAAACCACCTCAAAGCTATTCTTTCGGATCGATCTATTCAAGAGTTCGTACTAGGATAACACCTTAAGACACATATCAACCAAAACCCTAATGTCACCTAGATACTCCAATGTCACCTCAAGTATCCATGGGTATGATTATACGATATGCATCACACAATCTCAGATTCATCTATTCAAACCAACAGAAAGTACTTCAAAGAGTGCCCCAAAGTTTCTACCGGAGAGTCAAGACGAAAACGTGTGCCAACCCCTATGCATAAGTTCACAATGTTACGGAACCCGCAAGTTGATCACCAAAACATACATCAAGTAGATCACGTGAATATCCCATTGTCACCACAGATAAGCACATGCAAGACATACATCAAGTGTTCTCAAATCCTTAAAGACTCAATCCGATAAGATAACTTCGGAGGGAAAACTCAATCCATTACAAGAGAATAGAGGGGGAGAAACATCATAAGATCCAACTATAATAGCAAAGCTCGCGATACATCAAGATCGTGCCAACTCAAGAACACGAGAGAGAGAGAGAGAGATCAAACACATAGCTACTGGTACATACCCTCAGCCCCGATGGTGAACTACTCCCTCCTCGTGATGGAGAGCGCCGAGATGATGAAGATGGCCATCGGAGAGGGATTCCCCCCTCCGGCAGGGTGTCGGGACGGGTCTAGATTGGTATTCGGTGGCTACAGAGGCTTGCGGCGGCGGAACTCCCGATCTAGGTTATGTTTTGGAAGTTTGGGTATATATAAGAGGTGTTGGCGTCGGGAACAAGTCAGGGGGGTCTCCGAGGCGGCCACGAGGTAGGGGGCGCGCCCAGGGGGGTAGGGCGCGCCCGCACCCTCGTGGGTGCCTCGGGACTCTTCTGGTCCATCTCCAATACTCCGTGGGCTTCTTCTGGTCCAAAAATAATCTCCGTGAAATTTTAGGTCAATTGGACTCCGTTTGGTTTTCCTTTTCTGCGATACTCAAAAACAAGGAAAAACATAAACTGGTACTAGGCTCTAGGTTAATAGGTTAGTCCCAAAAATCATATAAAATGGCATATAAATGCATATAAAACATCCTAGATGGATAATATAATAGCATGGAACAATAAAAAATTATAGATACGTTCGAGACGTATCAAAGACCCAAGGATAACACAGACCTTGCTAAACAACTTGGAAATAGAGCGATTGTATATGTTTCTCGTGTACTTAGTACAACCAAACTCGATTTATTTCTCACATGCATAACAATACAAAACAATACCCACGACAAACGAACATCAGATTGTAGAATTGAACCAAACAGTTAACTGGACAACGACACAAATGAACCAAAACGTTAACTGAGCACCACATTGCACGAAAAACCATATACTATAAGATAAGATAGTTAACCAAACCAATAATGCTTGATAACTGCTAGGAAATGAAGCAATTGTTGGACCAAACTATTAACTGAACATTACATTTCAGAAGATCAGATTACATATTAACATTACAGATGAAAATTCACTAGAAGGCACCGGCGGTGGCGCCGAGAAAATACCGCGAACTGTACTTTAAAGTGGCCAACCGCGTGGGCGGCGTTGACGGTGGCCTCAAAGGCGAGGTGCTCATCCAAGATCTGGTGGTCGGCATGCATGGCAGCCATCACGACCTCATCCACGCGTGCGGCCATGATTTGCTTATTTGCTGCCAGATGCTCTTAAGCTCCTCGCTATACTACATGCAAAATGGCTGTGGGCGGCGCTTATTTGGAGGACGGGGCAGTGATTTGGGAGAAAGGTGTCGCGTTGTCAGTTGGGGCATGTGGAATGGAGAAGGAGGAGGAGGATGGGAATGGGGTGTGGATTACCTGACTATATCGACGAGGCAGCGCAGTAAGAAGAAGGGTCGCTGACGAGGAGGCAGCGCTGCAAGTTAGCAGTGATGGTTTGAACTTGGAAAGGATGGAGGAACAGTGGAAATGTGTGATACATCTCCAACGTATCTAATTTTCCTAACGCTTTTCCTCTTGTTTTGGACTCTAATTTGCATGATTTGAATGAAACTAACCCCGGACTGACGCTGTTTTCAGCAGAACTACCATGGTGTTGTTTTTGTGCAGAAATAAAAGTTCTCGGAATGGAACGAAACTTTGCGAGGAATTTTTATATCAAATAAGAGAATTTCTGGAGCCAAGACCTACTGGAGGGGGGCACCTGGGTGGGCACAACCCACTAGGGCGCACCCCCTCACCAGGCACGCCCAGGTGGGTTGTCCCCACCTGGTGGCCCTGCAGACCCTGAAACCTACGCAATAAAATCCTATTTTTCCAAAAAAAATCAGGAGAAAGAATTATCGCGATCCACGAGACGGAGCCGCCGTCACCTCCTGTTCTTCATCGGGAGGCCAGATCTGTAGTCCGTTTGGGGCTCCGGAGAAGGGGATCTTCGTTCTTCGTCATCACCAACCCTTCTCCATTGCCAATTCCATGATGCTCCACACCGGGATTGAGTAATTCCTTCATAGGCTCGCTGGTTGGTGAGGAGTTGGATGAAATTCATCATGTAATCGAGTTAGTTTTGTTAGGGCTTGATCCCGAGAGTCCACTATGTTCTAAGATTGATGTTGCTATGACTTTGCCATGCTTAATGCTTGTCACTTTGGGGCCGGGTGCCATGATTTCAGATCTGAATCGTTTATGTTATCACCATTATATCCATGTTCTAGATCCGATCTTGCAAGTTATAGTCACCTACTACGTGTTATGATTCGGCAACCCCGGAGTGACAATAGTCTGGACCACTCCTGGTGATGACCGTAGTTTGAGGAGTTCATGTATTCACCGTGTGTTCATGCTTTGTTCCGGTTCTCTATTAAAAGGAGGCCTTTATATCCCTTAGTTTCCAATAGGACCCCGCTGCCACGGTAGGGTAGGGCAAAAGATGTCATGCAAGTTCTTTCCATAAGCACGTATGACTATTTACGGAATACATGCCTACATTATATTGACGAACTGCAGCTAGTGCCGTATCGCCTAGGTTATAACTGTCTCATGATAAATATCATCCAACAAGTCACCGATCCAATGCCTATGAATTTATCTTATATTGTTCTTGCTAAGTTACTACTGCTATCGTCACTATTGCACTTGCTACAAAATCACTTCTATCACTGTTACCGTTACCTTTGCTACAGTTACTATTATCAAAACTATCAAACTACCTTGCTGCTGATCACTTTGCTGCAGATAATTAATCTCCAGGTGTGGTTGAATTGACAACTCAGCTGCTAATACCTTCAAATATTCTTTGGCTCCCCTTGTGTCGAATCTATAAATTTTGGTTGAATACTCTACCCTCGAAAACTATCGTGATCCCCTATACTTGTGGGTTATCAAGACCTTTTTTCGGCGCCGTTGCTGGGGAGCATAGCTATACTTGTTGAGTCACTTGGGATTATTATCATATTATCACTATGAGGAATCTAAAGGATTCTAAGACCAAGATACTTCCCTCTAAGACGAGGGGAGGTAAGGAACTGCCATCCAGTTCTGCTTTAGATTTACCTTCCGTTATAAGTAAACTTGCAACACCACCACATGCTACCAATTCTGATATGTCGCAAGTTATTGATGATGCTACTTCTGCTATGGATAATGCTTATGATGATGCTAGTACCTTGCTTGATAATGATGATGTGCCACTTGGTGATTTTCTTGATGAACAAATTGCTAGAGTAATACAACATGATGTTGTTGAATCTGATGATGCGCTTGAAACTGAAACTCTTGAAACACCTGCTAGAACTAGCCTTCCTAGATATGAATTGCCTAAGATACCGGAAGGTTATGTTATGAATGAGGAGACAACTAGAGATATTCTTGCTTGTAAGGATAGAGATGATCTAGAGAAATTATTATGCAAGTATAAAGAAAAATCTCTGAATGCTAGAATGAAATAGGATCCTAAGTTTGCTACCTCACCTATCTTTATTGATGATAAGGATTAGGAATTCTCTGTCGACCCAGAGTTAATTACTTTGGTTGAATCTGATCCTTTCCATGGTTATGAAACTGAAACTGCTGTGGCACATCTTACTAAGTTGAATGACATAGCCACCCTTTTTACTCATGATGAGAAGACTCGCTATTACTTTATTCTGAAATTATTTCCATTCTCATTAAAGGGTGATGCTAAAGCTTGATACAATACTCTTGCTCCTGGTTGTGTGCGTAGTCCCCAGGATATGATTTATTACTTCTCCGAAAAATATTTTCCTTCTCATAAGAAACAAGTTGCCTTACAGGAAATATTTAACTTTGTGCAAACTAAAGAAGAGAGTCTCCAAGCTTGGGGGAGGCTTTGCCAGTTACTTAATGCTTTGTCTGATCATCCTCTTAAGAAAAATGAAATACTTGATATCTTCTATAATGGACTAACAGATTCTTCTAGGGACTTCCTAGATAGTTGTGCTGGTTGTGTTTTCAGGGAACGAACTGTTGGGCAAGCTGAAGAATTATTGAATAATATATTAAAAAATATGATGATTGGACTCTTCCTGAACCACCGGCTAAAGCCACTCTGAAGAAGAGGGGTATATTATATCTCAGTCCTGAAGATATGCAAGAGGCAAAGAAATCTATGAAGGAAAAAGGTATTAAAGCTGAGGATGTTAAAAATTTACCTCCTATTGAAGAAATACATGGACTTGATACACCACCACTGCCTAAGGTGGTAGAGGTAAATTCTTTAATGAAGTTCAGTGATAGTGATAATCCTCCAATATGCATCCTAGCCAATGCCTTTATGAGTTTGAAAACTATATTAGAAAAACAAGATCACTTCAATGCAAATGTTATAAAACAATTGAAATATAATTCTGATATGATTGCTCGCTTGAGTGACTTGTTATTTAGAATCTCAAATGATGTTAGGGGTGTGGGAAAGCATGCTTCTATGGTACAAACCTAGTTAGCACAAGTTGCTAAATCTCAAAGAGAATTGCTAGATGAAATGAATAATAATATACATGACTTTGCTGTTAGAGTTGCAACTGGAGGAGGTAAAATGACTCAGGAACCACTTTATCCTGAGGGACACCCAAAAAGAATTGAACAGGATTCACAAAGGAACAACACCACTGCACCTAGTCCTTCTAAAAAGAAGAAGAAAAAGAAAAATGATAGGACTTTGCATGCTTCTGGTGAACCTGAAGTAGAAAAACCTCCTGATAATGATAATGATGTCTCTATTTCTGATCTTGAAACTCAATCTGGTAATGAACATCCACCTAGCTAGTGATAATGAAAAAAATAATGCTGATGTTCATGAAGATGCTCAACCAAACAATGAAAAAGAACCAGACAATGATGTTGAGATAGAACCACCTGTTGATCTTGATAACCCACAACCTAAGAATAAAAGATATGATAAAAGAGACTTCATTGCTAGAAAACACGGTAAAGAAAGAGAACCGTGGGTTCAAAAACCTATGCCTTTTCTACCCAAGTCAACTAAAAATAAAGATGATGAAGAATTTGAACGCTTTGCAGAAATGCTGAGGCCAGTCTTTTTGCGTACTCGCTTGACTGATATCTTGAAAATGCCTCCTTATGCAAAGTATATGAAAGACATCATCACTAATAAGAGAAAAATACCGGAAGCTAGAATCTCCACCATGCTTGCTAATTATACTTTGAAGGATGGAGTACCTAAAAACTTGGAGACCCAGGAATACCAACTATACCTTGCTCCATCAAGAAGAATTATGTGAAAACTGCTTTGTGTGATTTAGAAGCTGGTGTTAGTGTTATGCATTTCTCTTTATATAAAAGACTTGATTTGAATAAGCTCACACCTACTGAAATATCTTTGCAAATGGCTGACAAATCAACTGCCATACCTATCGGTATTTGTGAGGATGTGCCCGTAGTTGTTGCTAATGTTACTATTTTGAGTGACTTTGTTATACTTCAGATGCCCGAGGACGACAACATGTCGATTATATTTGGTAGACCCTTCTTGAATACTGCAGGGGCTGTTATTGATTGCAATAAAAGCAAGGTCACTTTTCATATCAATGGTAATGAGCATATGGTGCACTTTATGAAGAAACAATTCCAAGTGAATGGTATTAATGTTATTGAAAAATCTCCGACAACCACTATTGGAAGTTTTCATCTACCTCTACCTACTGTTAAAAAGAAATATGAAATGCTTATTGTTGGGGACATTCATATCCCAGTTGAGGTAACTTAGTGATTTACGATAGTTCTTCGGTTTCGTGCTAATCGAAAGTGGTTGTTAATAAGACCTGATCAACCTTATTAATGAATCATTTTTAGCGGTATGAAGTTGATGAATTAGTAATCACTACCTTCTGTCCCTACCTTTTGTTTTCTGTTTTTATTAGTTAAATAAAATAAAATGCCATGTTTTGACCGTTTTCTGAATTTCCCATGCAATAAAAAATGACCCAAAATAAAAGTTCTCAGAATGCTCTGAAAATTTAATACAATTTTGTCTGAATATTTAAGAATTTCTAGTGCAAATAATATCACAGGGAGGTGCACCAGGTGGGCACAACCCACCTGGGCGCGCCAGGACCCCCAGGCGCGCCCTGGTGGGTTGTGGTCCCCACGTGGGCCCCCTCACTTATCCCTTCACACCACATCATCACTTACCTCCAGAAAAAATTCTCCATTGCTCTCTCTCTCTCTCTCTTGTTCTTGTTCTCAAACCAGCGGATTTTGATCTGTTTGCTCGAAGCACCATTTCCGAAGCTGTTTCGGGGGATTGATGGTTGGTATGTGACTCCACCGTTTGTCCATTTAGTTTTTGTTTTAGTGGTTTATATTTTGAATAATTAGCTACTCTTGGTGCTGCTGTAGATGATCTTGCATGTTGAATTCTTAGAGTTCTAAGTAGTTTGAATGCTTGCTATGGTCTCTATGTATCCCTATGAGTAGTTGCTATCAATTTAATAAAGTTTTGTTGACAAATTTTTTGTCACCCAAAAATTTGTAGAAAATTGTACGCGAACAATATGAACCTATTTGGAAGGAGTTCTTCGAGGAGGAGATCCTCGAGGGCATCTTCTAGTGACAACTCCGCTCCCTGTCTTATGTCGAACCAAGTGAAAGTTCCATTCGAGATGCAGCCACCAAAACATGCTTATGGCCTTGTGATGATTACATGATGCATGTGGGCATTAAGGAGGAATTTGAGAAATATGTTCACAATGCCGGTCTCGGTCCCTACATTTCAGATAAGTGCGAACAACACCACACTCTCACTGAATCATTCGTCAAAGGATTTAAATTCCATCCCCGTGAGTCTATGGTGTCATTTAAGCTTTATGAAAATCCATTTACCATCTCACTAGAGAGTTTTGCTCACCACTGCAAACTCCCATTCTGGGGTTGGCTTGATGAACCGCCAAGGGCTGAGTACCAATCATTCTTGACTAGTCTTTGTTACGGTGAGACGAGGGGAGTGACACAAGGTAGAATAAAGAGCATTCATTTTCCCGCAATTCAGTACTTTGCATTATTTAATGGGAAATGTATAGTAGGCAAGCAAGACTGTAGTACACTTTGTGCTCCGGACTTGAGCCTCATACGCACCGCTCTCATCGGTGAAGGGAGTTATAACCTTGGAGCGATTGTTGCACGCAGACTGCAGCATAACGCTAACAGTGGCTATTTCTATGGTGGAATATATGCCACGCATTTAGCACGAGGGCTGGGTGTTTCACCTTTGCCCTTTGACCCTATCCTACCCACGCAGTATTTAGATTTCGATGTTTTGAAAATTCATAAGATCCTCACAGGAAAAGTCCATAATTTCACTTACAATCTGTTATTTAACCAAAAATCTATTGTGCACACATATTTGCCTACGCCTGCTCTTTTTGACTATCATAGCAAAGGAAGATACTTTGTTCTTGAGAGCGAGGCCCAAGCTCACAACACAGCAGTGGGGGCAGCACGGCAGGCATTAGCAGAGGATTACTGTAGCTTAATTATCCGGGCATCACAATTCTCCTCCACTACAAGAAATCTCGTCCTGAGATTTTAGGAGGTAGACAGAAACAAAACGGGGTATTCATCTCAAAGACGATCCTCGAGTTCCCAAGTCGCTTTGTCTTCAGAATGATTTCACCACGGAACTTTAAGAAATTTGATAGCCCTCTGACGGGTGCGGCATTCTGCTTGATTGAGAACGCAGACCGGATGCTCTCTGAAGTGAGATCATCTTGTAGGGGTTGAGCTTTATAAAGCCATGTGGTTGTTGCAATAAGACTTGCGACTCAGGGAATTGGCCATGACAATAGCCTTGCCAGGGGTATAAGAAATACCATAGTCATAGTCTGTAATTGTTTTCATACACTGCTGCTGACGGAGATCCAGATCTAGCTGTGTAAAAGATTACTTCAAACTTTGATGATCGGTGAGGATCTCGCAACAAGTACCAAGAAGGAAATGTCGCCACAACTTCAGTGCAAATTTAACTGCAGCAAGTTCGAGGTCATGGATTGGGTAGTTCTTTTGGAAAGACACGTTGGAATTCACAAATGATTGGAGTGTTTTGCAATTCTCACAAGAGGAGAAATGTTTACGCATTCAAGGAATAAATCCATGCTTCAGCATTTCAAACAAGATGAGCATGATAGCTTACTATCTCATTTGATGGATGTAGTAGATCGACGGTTTTAGTGGCGCAAATGATAGAAGTGGTATGTGTTTTCAACCATTCCATTCCCAAAATGAGGTCGATATTGGATGACTTCAAAACAATGGGGGAAACATGAAATTCCATCCCTTCAAGTTCAACAGGGACATTGTGACTAACCATGGTGGTTCAAGGCCCGCGGAATGCAGTTTGAAATTCCGGCCAATTGATGGTGGTTCCAACAGGTAAGGAATGCATGTGGTTGTCCCACCATTGAGCAGAGGGACCTTTTAGGTAACAAGCTGACATAGTTGGCAGGGGCTACAACAACAGACTCTTAACTCGAAAGTGATCTTACAGAGCCAATCATTAGCATCAAGTGACTGAGTTGAGCTACGGTAGCAGACAGGGTTGAGACGAGCAAAGTCTTGGAGAGTCACTGGGGTTGGTTGCTAATTCATATTGGGATGCGGAAACTGAGCCATGACTCCTACCATGAACTTGCGATTCAGCATCAAACTGTTGTATCATTCCGGCCATGTATTCGGAAGGTGGTGGATTGTCGCCACCACAACCACAACCACTGGGTCGAACCATCCTGCTTAAATGCAACATGCGGTATTTTTAGCAAGGGGTGGAGCAAGTGTATAGAGTCATTCATGCTGTAACTTGAACAATGAGCAAAGGTGTGGTATGTACAAGGCAGTAGTCATTGAAGACATACTGATACATATATAAAGCCAACCACATGTTGTTCGTATGAGTTCGAACAAGAGAAACATCACAGACATACTAGGCGGCACGCATGCACGCGATGGAGGGATACAATAGCGGGACATAGCAAAGGCTACATCAGTGCCGGAGATAACCACTGGAACGAGGGATTTGCAAGTGACGATGCAGGGTGCCCTCGATAAGAGGATCCTGAGGTCAGTGAACATTGTGAAGCAGATCTTGGCCCTCAATTCGAGAAAGGGGTAAGATAAACCTCCGGATGGATGTGATCACGAGATCCTAATGTTAGATTTAGCAAAACCATTTAACCCGAATAGAAGAGATGTCAGAGTCCCATAATATAGACGAGGAGTAAAAGAACCTAATACCACCCATTGGCGACGTGGGCCTGTAAGCCACACAGCCATGTTAGTAAATCAGTTTTTTCAAAGACTAGACTCAACTTCGGCCAAGGAGTTGGAAAGGGGGGTTCCTACAGGCAGTCGGCTCTGATACCAACTTGTGATGCCCCCGATTCGACCGTACACTAATCATACACGCAAATGTGTACGATCAAGATCAGGGACTCATGGGAAGATATCACAAGACAACTCTAGACACAACTCAAAATAATACAAGCTTCATATTACAAGCCAGGGGCCTCGAGGGCTCAAATACAAGCTCGATACACAAGCGTCAGCGGAAGCAACAATATCTGAGTACAAACATAAGGTTAGACAAGACTGCCTTAAGAAGGCAAACACAAAAGCAACAATGATCGAAGAGGCAAGGCCTCCTGCCTGGCACCTCCTAACTACTCATGGTCGTCGGCGACCTCCATGTAGAAGTAGGCATCCTCCGGATAGCAGTAGTAATAGTCGTCTGGGGTGGCATCTGGCTCCTGGGATCCACCATCTGGTTGCAACAACCAGAAAGAAGAAAGAAGGGGGGGAAGGGGTAGCAAAGCAACCGTGAGTACTCATCCATAGTACTCGCAAGCATCAGATCTATGCTAAGTATGCATTGGTATCAAACGGAAGGGTTGTGTTTGTGGACTGAACTGTAGAATGCCAGAATAGAGGGGAAGGCCTAGCCTATCAAAGACTAGCATCTTCAAGCAGCTCCAAGCATCTTGCAGCAGGTAGAAGAGTAAAGAATAGCAGTTTATAATTAACAAGCATGTTGTGGAATTAATGCCCAGAGATCCTTCCTCAACTCCCTGCGAGAAAGAAATCTCGGAGCCACATATTCATCACATATCAAGGATCCATTTCTAGTTGTATAAGATCAGGATACAAGTCTGAACGTCCCTTACCGTGGACACGGTATTCGAATATATATCTTCCCTGCAGGGGTGCACCACGTTACCCAACACGCTCGATCACTCTGGCCGGACACACCGTTCTGGGGTCAATGCCCGGCCTCGGAAGATCAACACGTCGTAGCCCTACCTAGGCTCAGCAAAGAGGTCCCCGCCGGTCTACATCCTAAGCACTCCGGGGTCTTGGGCCCATCGCCTGTTGCACTCCGGGTCGTTGCGAGCAGGGTGGATACTAGCACCGCCTCGGATGGCCAGCACGATCCGACCGTGCCGCAATGCTGAACTGGACGTCTGACAAAGCTTTGGCTGATACTGCGACATCGAGGCCCATAACTATTCTCGCGTGGTGGTTAGTGCGTAAAGGCCAAAGGCCAATTCAGAACAAATACCCAAACCTGTTAGTGCATTAACAATTAAAGTAGTGGCGGCTGTCGGGACAAGTCTGGAGCTATCACCCCCTCCTGGGTGATACCGCTAAACAGCCAGCTGCCACCGTCACATCACACGGGTGCTCTCCGGACCCGCTCGGCTTTCACAATGGTCTCAAGTAAATTCAAGGTAACTGTGTGTCCAGACATCAAGGGGAAAACCCGAGGAATCACCCCCGGTGGATTCCACTCAATGTAATCATCAAGGTGAACGTAAGAGGGACCACCCTCGGGGTTCACACTTGAGGTGTTGCACGTCAGAGCCGTATCGGAATGGTGAAGGAGGAAATCACCCTCGATGACCATGACCGAAAAGCTACACTACAGAGATCTCATCAGGAGTGATGTATGAGGTTCCACCCTCGGCACTCGATGGTAACTTTGCAGAGTCGAGCAACAAAAAGGGGCGTGATTGTGTGAGGTGTCGGGCTCTGGTCGTCGATCACATTGACCGAGTCATCGATGATGAAGCAGGGGCAACAACGACAAGGTGGACGTCACTGATGGATCACTATCCAACCTATACTAAGCAGTTTAGGATAAGCATGTAGGTAACAATAGCAGGTACAAAAGCAGGATATGCATCAGAATAGGAGCAATCAATTACAGTAGCAAAATCTAATGCAAGCATGAGAGAATGGAATGGGCGATATCGGAATGATCAAAGGGGGGGCTTGCCTGGAAGCTCCGCAGAAAGGGGAAGAAGGGTCGTCGTCGATGTAGTCGATCACAGGGGCATCAGCAGCGGTCTCGGGGTCTACCGGAGAGAAGAGGGGGAAGAAACAGTAAATACAAAGCAAACAAGTGCAATACTATGCATGACAAGACAAAAGCAGCGCGAGGCGCGGTGCTACGCGATACCGACGAAGGGGGATAACATCCGGGAAAATTTTCCCGAAGTTTGGCTTTTTCGGACAGATGAAACGGAGGGGGACGGTTCCATGTTCGCAATGCTAGGGGCACGTGACAGATGAACGGAGAGCATATTCCGATTCGTCTTGTCGCTTTGAGCAACTTTCATGTACAAAACTTTTCCATCCGAGTTACAGATTATTTTCTATGATTTTCTAAAGTTTTAGCAATATCCGGAAAATCCCTGAAATTTTGCAAAGTCTGAGAATTCGCCAGTTTTTAAACATCACTTAGCTGTTTTCAAAAGGCTACAACTATGGATCTGTACCTCCTATGATTTTGTGCCTTATATCAATTTTGAGCATTTTTGTGCGCTCTACATGTTAGTATCACTTTTATCCATATTAGAGTTCATTAGCTTGATCATCAACAACTCTAAAGTAGATATGAAAATAAAGCTGTTTTTCAGTTATTCTGTTAACAGAACATAGCCTTTTGCGATTTTCATAGGATTTAATCCATGCATCGAAAGGGTTCGGTCCAGTGGGATAAAATGGACTTTGTCAAGTATACTTTATACTCATATTTTCTTTAGCCCTGTTAGTAGTTGTTTAGCCGCAGTTTAGGGGTAGTCGAGGGGGTTACTCGATGTAGAAAGTAAAAAGCTAGCTAGCACTGCTACAATACTAGCAGTAGTAGTATGTAGATGGCAGTGGCGCGGTGTTGGCGCGGTTGGCAGTAGGCGACGAGCAGCGGCAGCCGGGGCAGCGAGTGTCAACAGCAAGCAGCGGTAGCACGCGGTGACAGCGACGTGCAGTGCGACAGATGCGGGCAGGCTCGGCGGCGGAGGCGGCGTGTGGGCAAGGTGAGGCGCGGCCGCAGGTAGCAGCCCCAGCAGAAGCATCAATGGCAGCAGCAAAATAGCAGCTGCAGCAGCCGCATCAGCACATCAGCAGGCAGGGGAGGCGGCGCGCGGGGTTGCAGGCGAGCTGGGCCATCGGGCGCGGCAAAGGCCAGCACGGGATGCATAGGTAGGCGCCGACGACCACATCCAGGGGCAGCGCGGGCAGGGCCACGTAGAGGTGGACGTGTCTGGAGACACGGCCGGGCGCGGCGGACGCGCAGCAGGAGCGACAAGCACGCGCATGGAGCGGGAGTGTCCGGCCATGGCGGACCGCGGAGTCGAAGCTCGCGGGTAACGGTGCTACGGCATGAATCCAACAAGGAAACAGAGGGGGAAGCCGAGGGGTGCTCACATCGAGGTCGTAGGGAGGTTTAGCGGGCCCGGGGAGGCTTTCGTGCGGCCGAATCGATGACGGCGGTCGACGACCGTGGCGGGGAAGATGACAGCTGAGATGAGCGTATGAGGCCGCCCCGCCCGATACGACGCACGTAGGCGAAGCAGATGATGGCGATGAAGCTCCTGGTCATCCTCCCAAGCGCCGGGGAGCATGGTGGCCATGAGTACGAGATCGACCATGGCGTCGGTGGTGCGTGTGTGTGATGTCCGTGAGAGAACGGCGCAAGGAGGGGAATGAGGACTAGGGTTGCCTGGGATGGGCGTCGGGGATGCTCTTATCCAGCACGCACGGCCGACGGATGGGCGCCCTGTGTCCAAGGCACAGCCATGGCCGTTGGGGATGGGCGCCACGCCCTGATCGATGAACAGGGGAAGGGGACAGGGGTGTTGGGTTGGCTTTGCCAATTGGGCCTAGTGGCCCAGGCGAACAGCGGGGCCTTTTCTTTTCCTTTTTCACATTTTAGTTTCTGTTTTCAATTTTTGGCTACTGTTACTTTTAATTGAAAAACTGAATGAGCTTTCCTATAGATGAGACTTGTCACATAAATCAAGCACCTTATTTCTAGGAGACACAAAAGGTTTGAGGCCAAAAGGAGTTGCCTAACCATTTTTAGAAATTGAAAAGGCCAATTTTAAATGTTGTTGGACCACAAATTAATTCCCAAGGGCATTTTGGGAGTTCAAAAGAGGTTGGTTCCAACATGACAAATATCAAGGGATTATTTTCCACACTTTGAACATTTTAGTTTTGACATTTTTAAAACTTTAAAATTTGACTTTATTTTAAATTTGAATTGTGACCGGATTCGAACCAACGCGAGTTTAACAACAGTAATCATGATGACGTGGCATCATTAGCAGAGGATTACTGTAGCTTAATTATCCGGGCGTCACACTAGTATCCATGATTCGGGCCATTATGGTTAAACATGTTTTCAATGACAATTAGAGATTATAGTTTCTCATGCCATGCATAAGTAGCTGGGAGTGGATAATGATTTATCTTGGATATCAACATTGCGTTAAAATGACTGTGATGTAGTATGATGATATGGTATCCTCCTCTGAATGTTTGAGTGGCTTGACTTGGCACATGTTCATGCATGTAGTTGAATCAAAACCAACATAGCCTCTATGATAATTATGTTCATGGTGTTCATAACCTACTCATGCTAGTGTCCAATGTTACTTACGCATAATGCATGTTCATGACCATTGTGGCTCTCTAGCTGGCCGCTTCTCAACCTAATTGCTAGCCTTCGCCTATACTAAGTGGGAATTCTGCTTGTACATCAAAAACCTTGAACCAAAGTTATTCCAGATGAGTCCACCATACCTACCTATATGCGGTATTACCCTGCCATCCTAAGTAAATTTGCATGTGCCACCTCTAAAAAAATTCAAATAAATATCCTTTTTGTGTGAATATGGCAATGAAATCCCATCATGTACTGCTGTAACATTATTGTATAATTATAAACAAACATTACCCACTGTATGCTATTACAATTCTATGGCCCCAAGTCAAGGAGGCTTCAACAAGAATTCAATCATACGCAAATAATGAAGCTATAACAGCAATCTGTAAGAACAGGACAGTCTGTAAAGATTCGAACATCCACCATACTTCTGTAACTCTTAAAATTCTGAAAAAATTAGGAAAAATAAACATTTTGTATAGAAAGATAGTGCAAAATGTTTCAGGGTCGTTTGACGTTCCAGTAAAAAAATGTAAAATCAAGCACCACAGCCAAAGTTTCTGTTTTGCACCGCAAACCAACAAGCAATCTAAACATCCTAAAGGCAAATCTTGGCACATCATTTTTATAATACAATGGAATTGTACAAGCGAATAATTATTTTTTTTGAAAATTTTATGTAATTAAGATTCACAAAGTTTCCGTGAGCATGAACAAAGTTCAAGGAGCTCCCCACTTCAACAATGCTTGTCTCTCTCACTTTCACATTCCTTTTTGAAAAGTTTTGTGTTCCCCTCTATTTTTTTTGTTTTAAAACTATTTAAAAGAACTCCACAAAAATAAATGACTCTCTAAAACTTCCGAGTTGTCTCCCTGACAGCGCTTTCTTTGAAGCCATTAAGCTAGGCATAAAGTGCTCAAGTAATGGATCCACCCGGATCCCAAGGTATATCAAAGCCAATTTTAATTAACAATGATTTGTAATTTAGTAGTGAGCACAAAGCAACATATATCAAGCAATGACGAAGTCTAACTCTCTTCCTATGCATTGGCATGTCATACAAGAACAATTCATGCACATTAAGTAAAGGCCAATACATAGCATAAGAAGTTTCTTGCAATTTTATCGTGTTGGAAACATAAAGAGGCGGAGATGTAGTTCCTCTCTCATAATAATTGCAAGTAGGAGAAGCAAGCACATGCATATTATAGTCATCAAAATCATCATGTGTAATGGTAGAATGCAACCCATCAACATAATCCTTAATAAGAGCAAACTTCTCTGATATAGTGTAACTTAGAGAATTCAAAAAGATAATAGGACTATCATGTGTGGGTGCAATAGCAACAATTTCATGTTTAACATGAGGAACAATAACAAGTTCATCTCCATAAGCATAATTCATATTGGCATCTTGGCCACAAGAATAGCAAGCATCAAGTTCATCAAAAAGGGATATTTCAAACGAATCAACGGGATCATAGAAATTATCGTAGCATTCATCCTTCGGTAAGCATGAAGGGACATTAAATAATGTATGAGTTGGAGGGTTACTCTCATTAGCAGGTGGGCACGGGTAGCTAATCCGTTCTTCCTCTTTTTCTTCTTCGCTCTCATCATCTTTTTCATCCAATGAGCTCACAATTTCATCAATTTCTTCTTCCATAGACTCCTGCAAAATATTAGTCTCTTCTTGGACAGCGGAGACTTTCTCAATAAATTCATCAATATGGGAATTACATTTATAATTATCATAGAAATATTTAAGGATAGCAAGATATTCATGTCTATAAACTGAATCATCAAAATCTTCAAACTATTTAAACAAAGATTCAATTTCACATGCACCCTTAAAAGCAACAAATTCTTATATTCGTTCCACATCATAGTAATCATATATACCATTAGCATAAGAAGCTAAGGTTTCATTATCATTAAATTCACATGAATAGGGAAGGTGTGGAACCTCAATCTTAGAGCAACAATTATACTCATATCTCAAGCATAGATTCCAAGCATACCATTGCAACATTTGAAGTTGATCCCATAATTTTTTTCCCTTTTTAGTCAAGCGATAATCCCTAAAGTATTCACGTTGATCCAACATTACTCCCATTATCAAGTTGAATGGGAGTAATCGACGGTTTTAGGAGGTTCCCCATCTCCATGAGTAGCAAGTACAACTAATTTTTTTCGTGTTTCGTGTTCCATATCCATAACTATAGATAGAGAACAACTTAGAACAGAAAATAAAAACTACTTAGTGATAAAGCAAACAAGCACACACGAGAATATTCACCCCACGCTATAACTCCACGGCAACGGCGCCAGAAAAAGGTCTTGATAACCCACAAGTATAGGGGGTCGTTTGTAGCCTTTTTTGATAAATAAGAGTGTCGAACCCAACGAGGAGGTAAAGGTAGAACAAATATTCCCTCAAGTTCTATCGACCACCGATACAACTCTACGCACACTTGACTTTGCTTTACCGGAAACAAGTATGAAACTAGAAGTACTTTGTAGGTGTGATAGCATAGGTTTGCAAGATAATAAAGAGCACGTAAATAAAATCTAGGGGCTGTTTAGATAAAGACACAACTAAATTAATTTTATTAGAGAGCTTTTGTCAACAAGAAAGTTATTTGTCCCTAGGCAATCGATAACAAGTACCGGTAATCATTCTTGTAATTTTATATGAGGGAGAGGCATGAGCTAACATACTTCCTCTACTTGGATCATATGCACTTATGACTGGAACTATAGCAAGCATGCGCAACTACTAAAGATCATTAAGGTCGTGAAACCCAACCATAGCATTAAGTATCAAGTCCTCTTTATTCCCATACGTCATACCCCACCTACTCGGGTTTAAGTTTCTGTCACTCTCGCAACCCACCGTAAGCGAACCATGAACATATTGCAACACCCTACAGCGAGGGCCCCTCACGTTTGCGTGAGAACGGAGGGCACCGTAGGACAGCACCATAAATAAAATATACAATCATACCAACCAAGATCATGATTAACCCACAGGACAAAATGGATCTACTCAAACATCATAGGATAACCATAGATCATTGGGAAATAATATATGGAGTTGAGCACCATGTTTAAGTAGAGATTGCAGTGGGGAGAAGAGGTGTTACACCGCTGCATAGAGGGGGAGAGAGTTGGTGTTGACGGTACCAAGATTGTTGATGTAGATCGCCGTCCCAAATGTTGCCCCTGGCGGCACTCCGGCGCCACCGGAAGTGAGGGGGAGAGAGCCCCCCTCCTTCTTCTTCTTCCTTGGCCTCCCCCCTAGATGGGAGGACAGTTTCCCCTTTGGTCCTTGGTCTCCATGGCATGGGAGGGGCGAGAGCCCCTCCGAGATTGGATCTCCCTCTCTGTTCTCTTCTATTTCGCGTCCCCCTGATCTGGCCAAAAACCGTTTCTTATATTCCGGGAGATCCATAACTCCGATTGCGCTGATCTTTTTACACGATTTTTTTTCCAAATATAAGCTTCCTTGCACCCAAAGTATAGCTCCAACCGATGTTCGAGGAGGGCACGATACACCAGGATGCGCTAGGGCCCGGTGGCGCGCCCTGGTGGGTTGTGGTGGCCTCGGGCCTCCGTTTGCGTTGATTCCACCTCCTAAAATTCACAAATATTCCAAAATAATTCTCCGTGAAATTTTATTGCATTTGGACTTCGTTTGATATGGATACTCTGCGATACAAAAAACATGCAGAAAACAGGAACTGGCACTTGGCACTGGATCAATATGTTAGTCCAATAAATCATATAAAAAGTTGCCAAAAGTATGTAAAACTTGTATAATATTGGCATGAAACAATCAAAAATTATAGATACGACGGAGACGTATCAGCATCCCCAAGATTAATTCCTGCTCGTCCTCGAGCAAGTAAATGATAAAAAAGATAATTTTTGATGTGGAATGCTACCTAGCATAAACTTGATCATATGTCTAGTCATGGCATGAATATTAAGACATAAGTGATTCAAAGAAATAGTCTATAATTTGACATAAAGACATCAATACTCAGGCATCCCAACAAGCAATCATGTCTTTCAAAATATCAACGTTAAAGAGAGTTATCCCTACAAAATCATATAGTCGTGTCATGCTCTGTCTTCTGAGCTCAAAGTATAAATCATGTACTACCCCGATGTCAGCCAAGCAATTGGTTCATACTTTTTAACGCGCTTCAGCATTTTCAACCTTCACGCAATACATGAGTGCAAGCCATGGATATAGCACTATCGGTGGAATAGAGTATGATGATAGGGGTAAATATAGAGAAGACAAAAAATAAGAAAGTCTCACATCGACGCGGCTAATTAACGGGCTATGGAGATGCCCATCAATTGATATCAATGCAAGGAGTAGGGATTGCCATGCAATGGATGCACTAAGAGCTATAAGTGTATGAGAGGTCAATATGAAACTAAGTGGGTGTGCATGAAACTCTACTATGAAAAATTTCCACTAGTATATAGAAGTGACAACGTAGGAGACTCTCTATATGAAAAACATGGTGCTACTTTGAAGCACAAGTGTGGTATTTGCATGAAGGAAATATGCCCTAGAGGCAATAATAAAGTTTTTATTTATATTTCCTTATATCATGATAAATGTTTATTATTCATGCTAGAATTGTATTAAATGGAAACTTAGTACATGTGTGAATACATAGACAAACAGAGTGTCACTAGTTTGCCTCTACTTGACTAGCTCGTTGAATCAAAGATGGTTATGTTTCCTAGCCATAGACATGAGTTGTCATTTGATTAATGGTATCACATCATTAGAGAATGATGTGATTGACTTGACCCATTCCGTTAGCTTAGCACTTGATCGTTTAGTATGTTGCTATTGCTTTCTTCATGACTTATACATGTTCCTATGACTATGAGATTATGCAACTCCCGAATACCGGAGGAACACTTTATGTTCTACCAAACGTCACAACATAACTGGGTGATTATAAAGGTGCTCTACAGGTGTCTCCGATGGTACTTGTTGAGTTGGCATAGATCAAGATTAGGATTTGTCACTCCGATTGTCGGAGAGGTATCTCTGGGCCCTCTCGGTAATGCACATCACTATAAGCCTTGCAAGCAATGTGACTAATGAGTTAGTTGCAGGATGATGCATTACAGAAAGAGTAAAGAGACTTACCGGTAACAAGATTGAACTAGGTATTGAGATACCGACGATCGAATCTCGGGCAAGTAACATACCGATGACAAAGGGAACAACGTATGGTGTTATGCGGTTCGACCGATAAAGATCTTCATAGAATATATAGGAGCCAATATGAGCATCCAGGTTCCGATATTGGTTATTAACCGGAGACGTGTCTCGGTCATGTCTACATAGTTCTCGAACCCATAGGGTCCGCACGCTTAACGTTCGGTGATGATCGGTATTATGAGTTTATGTGTTTTGATGTACCGAAGATAGTTCGGAGTCCCGGATATGATCACGGACATGACGAGGAGTCTAGAAATGGTCGAGATAAAGATCGACATATTGGACGGCTATATTCGGATACCGGAAGTGTTCCGGGTGATTTCGGAGAAAACCGGAGGGGTTACCGGAACCCCCCGAGGAAGTATTGGGCCTTAGTGGGCCTTAGGGGAGAGAGAGGGCAGCAGCCCAGGAGGTAGCGCCCCCCAAGGGGAGTCCGAATTGGACTAGGGGAGGGGGGCGCGGCCCCTCTTTCCCTCTCCCTCTCCCTCTCCTTCCTTCCCCTTCCTCCTCCTAGTTGGACTAGGAAATGGGGAGTCCTACTCCTACTAGGAGGAGGACTCCTCCCCCTCCTTGGCGCGCCCCAAGGCCGACCGGCCTCCCCCTTGCTCCTTTATATACGAGGGCAGGGGGCACCCTAGGACACACAAGTTGACATTGTTCTTAGCCGTCTGCAGTGCCCCCCTCCACCATAATCCACCTCGGTCATAACGTTGTAGTGCTTAGGTGAAGCCCTGCGCCGGTAGCTTCATCATCACCGTCATCACGCCGTCGTGCTAACGAAGCTCTTCCCTGACACTCTGTTGGATCATGAGTTCGTGAGACGTCACTGAGCCGAACGTGTGCAGATCGCGGAGGTGCCGTACCTTCGGTGCTAGATCGGTCGATCGTGAAGACGTACGACTACATCAACCGCGTTGTCATAACGCTTCCTCTTACGGTCTACGAGGGTACGTAGACAACACTCTCCCCTCTCGTTGCTATGCATCACCATGATTCTGCGTGTGCGTAGGAAAATTTTGAAATTACTGCGTTCTCCAATAGTGGCATCAGAGCCAGGTTTATGCGTAGATGTTATATGCATGAGTAGAACACAAGTGAGTTGTGAGCGGTACTAGTCATACTGCTTACCAGCATGTCATACTTTGATTCGGCGGTATTGTTGGATGAAGCGGCCCAGACCAACATTATGCATACGCTTATGCGAGACTGGTTCTACCGACGTGCTTCGCACACAGGTGGCTGGCGGGTGTCAGTTTCTCCAACTTTAGTTGAATCAAGTGTGGCTACACCCAGTCCTTGTTGAAGGTTAAAACAACACATACTTGACGAAATATCATTGTGGTTTTGATGCGTAGGTAAGAACGGTTCTTGCTCAGCCCGTAGTAGCCACGTAAAACTTGCAACAACAAAGTAGAGGACGTCTAACTTGTTTTTGCAGGGCATGTTGTGATGTGATATGGTCAAGAAATGATGCTAAATTTTATTGTATGAGATGATCATGTTTTGTAATGGAGTTATCGGCAACTGGCAGGAGCCATATGGTTGTCGCTTTATTGTATGAAATGCAATCGCCATCTAATTGCTTTACTTTATCACTAAGCGGTAGCGATAGTTGTAGAAGCAATAGTTGGCGAGACGACAACGACGCTACGATGGAGATCAAGGTGTCGCGCCGGTGACGATGGTGATCATGACGGTGCTTTGGAGATGGAGATCAAAGGCACAAGATGATGATGGACATATCACATCACTTATATTGATTGCATGTGATGTTTATCTTTTATGCATCTTATTTTGCTTAGTTCGGCGGTAGCATTATAAGATGATCTCTCACTAAATTTCAAGGTACAAGTGTTCTCCCTGAGTATGCACCGTTGCGAAAGTTCATTGTGCCGAGACACCACGTGATGATCGGGTGTGATAAGCTCTACGTTCACATACAATGGGTGCAAGCCAGTTTTGCACACGCAGAATACTTGGGTTAAACTTGACGAGCCTAGCATATGCAGATATGGCCTCGGAACACTGAGACCGAAAAGTCGAGCATGAATCATATAGTAGATATGATCAACATAGTGATGTTCACCATTGAAAACTACTCCATCTCACGTGATGATCGGACATGGTTTAGTTGATATGGATCATGTGATCACGTAGATGATTAGAGGGATGTCTATCTAAGTGGGAGTTCTTAAGTAATTTGATTAATTGAACTTTAATTTATCACGAACTTAGTACCTGATAGTATTTTGCATGTCTATGTTGTTGTAGATAGATGGCCCATGCTGTTGTTCGGTTGAATTTTAATGCGTCCCTAGAGAAAGCTATGTTGAAAGATGATGATAGCAACTACATGGACTGGGTCCGTAACTTGAGGATTATCTTCATTGCTGCACAGAAGAATTACGTCCTGGAAGCACCGCTAGGTGCCAAACCCGCTGCAGGAGCAACGCCAGATGTTATGAACGTCTGGCAGAGCAAAGCTGATGACTACTCGATAGTTCTGTGTGCCATGCTTTATGGCTTAGAATCGGCACTTCGACGACGTTTTGAACGTCATGGAGCATATGAGATGTTCCAGGAGTTGAAGTTAATATTTCAAGCAAATGCCCGGATTGAGATATATGAAGTCTCCAATAAGTTCTACAGCTACAAGATGGAGGAGAATAGTTTTGTCAGTGAGCATATACTCAAAATGTCTGGGTATAACAATCACTTGATTCAACTTGGAGTTAATCTTCTGGATGATAGTGTCATTGACAGAATTCTTCAATCACTGCCACCAAGCTACAACATGCAAGGGATGGATAAGACAATTCCCGAGCTCTTTGCAATGCTAAAGGCTGCAGAGGTAGAAATCAAGAAGGAGCATCAAGTGTTGATGGTCAACAAGACCACCAGTTTCAAGAAAAAGGGTAAAGGGCAGAAGGGGAACTTCAAGAAGAATGGCAAGCAAGTTGGTGCTCAAGTGAAGAAGGCCAAGTCTGGACCTAAGCCTGAGACTGAGTGCTTCTACTGCAAAGGGGCTGGTCACTGGAAGCGGAATTGCCCCAAGTATTTGGCGGATAAGAAGGATGGCAAGGTGTACCTTACTAATGCTCGCAGTAGTGCCTGGGTATTTGATACTAGTTCTGTTGCTAATATTTGCAACTCGAAACAGGGACTATGGATTAAGCGAAGATTGGCTAAGGACGAGGTGACGATACGCGTGGGAAATGGTTCCAAAGTCGATGTGATCGCGGTCGGCACGCTACCTCTACATCTACCTTCGGGGTTAGTTTTAGACCTGGATAATTGTAATTTGGAGCCAGCGTTGAGCATGAACATTATATCTGGATCTTGTTTGATGCGAGACGGTTATTCATTTAAATCAGAGAATAATGGTTGTCCTATTTATATGAGTAATATCTTTTATGGTCATGCACCCTTGAGGAGTGGTCTATTTATATTGAATCTCGATAGTAGTGATACACATATTCATAATGTTGAAGCCAAAAGATGCAGAGTTGATAATGATAGTGCAACTTATTTGTGGCACTGCCGTTTAGGTCATATTGGTGTAAAGCGCATGAAGAAACTCCATTCTGATGGACTTTTGGAATCACTTGATCATGAATCACTTGGTACTTGCGAACCATGCGTCATGGGTAAGATGACTAAAACGCCGTTCTCCGGAACAATGGAGCGAGAAACAGATTTGTTGGAAATCATACATACTGATGTATGTGGTCCGATGAATGTTGAGGCTCGCGGCGGGTATCGTTATTTTCTCACCTTCACAGATGATTTGAGCAGATATGCGTATATCTACTTGATGAAACATAATTCTGAAACATTTGAGAAGTTCAAAGAATTTCAGAGTGAAGTAGAAAATCATCGTAACAAGAAAATAAAGTTTCTACGATCTGATCGTGGAGGAGAATATTTGAGTTACGAGTTTGGTCTTCATTTAAAAACAATGCGGAATAGTTTAGCAACTCACCCCACCCGGAACACCACAACGTATGGGTGTGTCCGAATGTCGTAATCATACTTTACTAGATATGGTGCGATCAATGATGTCTCTTACTGATTTACCGCTATCGTTTTGGGGTTATGCTTTAGAGATGGCTGCATTCACATTAAATAGGGCACCATCTAAATCCATTCAGACGACACCTTATGAACTGTGGTTTGGCAAGAAACCAAAGTTGTCGTTTCTTAAAGTTTGGGGCTGCGATGCTTATGTGAAAAAGCTTCAACCTGATAAGCTCGAACCCAAATTGGAGAAATGTGTCTTCATAGGATACCCAAAGGAGACTGTTGGGTACACCTTCTATCACTGATCCGAAGGCAAGACATTCGTTGCTAAGAATGGATCCTTTCTAGAGAAGGAGTTTCTCTCGAAAGAAGTGAGTGGGAGGAAGGTAGAACTTGATGAGGTAATTGTACCTGCTCCCTTATTGGAAAGTAGTTCATCACAGAAACCTATGCATGTGACTCCTACACCAATTAGTGAGGAAGCTAATGATGATGATCATGTAACTACAGATCAAGTTACTACCGAACTTCGCAGGTCAACCAGAGTAAGATCCGCACCAGAGTGGTATGGTAATCCTGTTCTGGAGGTCATATTACTTGACCATGACGAACCTACGAACTATGAGGAAGTGATGATGAGCCCAGATTGCACAAAATGGCTTGAGGCCATGAAATCTGAGATGGGATCCATGTATGAGAACAAAGTGTGGACTTGACTTGCCCGATGATCGGCAAGCCATCGAGAATAAATGGATCTTCAAGAAGAAGACAGACGCTGATGTTAATGTTACTATCTACAAAGCTCGACTTGTTGCGAAAGGTTTTCGACAAGTTCAAGGAGTTGACTACGATGAGACCTTCTCACCCGTAGCGATGCTTAAGTCCGTCTGAATCATGTTAGCAATTGCCGCATTTTATGATTATGAAATTTGGCAAATGGATGTAAAGACTGCATTCTTGAATGGATTTCAGGAAGAAGAGTTGTATATGATGCAACCTGAAGGTTTTATCGATCCTAAGGATGCTAACAAAGTGTGCAAGCTCCAGCGATCCATTTATGGACTGGTGCAAGCATCTCGGAGTTGGAATAAACATTTTGATAGTGTGATCAAAGCATATGGTTTTATACAGACTTTTGGAGACGCCTGTATTTACAAGAAAGTGAGTGGGAGCTCTGTAGCATTTCTAATATTATATGTGGATGACATATTATTGATTGGAAATGATATAGAATTTCTGGATAGCATAAAGGATACTTGAATAAGAGTTTTTCAATGAAAGACCTCGGTGAAGCTGCTTATATATTGGGCATCAAGATCTATAGAGATAGATCAAGACGCTTAATTGGACTTTCACAAAGCACATACCTTGATAAAGTTTTGAAGAAGTTCAATGGATCAAGCAAAGAAAGGGTTCTTGCCTGTGTTACGAGTCAGACTCAATGCCCGACCACTACAGAAGATAGAGAGAAAATGAAAGGTGTTCCCTATGCTTCAGCCATAGGCTCTATCATGTATGCAAAGCTGTAACATCCCAAATTTTCAATTTGGAATGTTATACATAGGTCATCATATGCATATCATATTTTATTTGCATTTTGGCTTGATCGTAGAAATTCTAAGACCCTCAAGGACCCACGGAGAGAGTTGGGGATTTCGTTTATTTTCATATTTGAATTTTTCTCAAATATTAAAAAGAGGATCACTTTGGTTTTAATTATTTTTCTCTCCAAAATATTTCAAAAAATATATGTTCCCGGACCGCACTGGGCCGAAGGCCCAGTCGGCCCGTTGCGCCACCCCGTCCCTCGCGCCGCGCCGTCGCCGACACGGACGCCGAGGCAGAGTCCGAGCCGGACTCCACCCCGGGCCGGCCCCCTCCCCAAGTCAGCCGCCCCCTCCCCTTTATAACCCCGACCCGCCGCCGCCTTCCCACCCCATCCGCACCACCACCCGAGCCGCCCACCGTCGCTAGCGCCGCCCACCGCCGCAGCCCGCGCCTGTAGCCGCCGCCACAGCAGCGCCGGGGCTGCCGCTGCCGCCCCGCGCCGCGCCGTCGCCTCGCCTCGCCGCCTCGCGAAGCCGCCGCCCGCCGGAATCCCGCCGCCGCCGTTGACCTCGCCGCCCCGGTTTTATTTTGTTTTGGGTAAAACTGTCGGTTTTAAAAAAAACCTAGATCGGTTTTTTTCCAGATCGGTTCATTTTTCTCGGTTTTCTTCGGTTTAGGTTATTTTGCGAACGTTCGTTCGTTAGTTCTTTTTAACTAACGAATTCGGCCGTTCTTCTCTGTTAGCGGACGTTCGTCCGATAGATTTTTCTTTTTCTGTTTTATTTTCACCAGGGACCTATCCGTGATTTTTTTAATCGCAGATTAGCCCCTGATCTTCAAACCCTCGTAACTTTTTAACCGTTCGTCCAAATCCAGTGAAACCAATGCCAAAATCTTCGCCTCGAGCCCCTCTTTCCGGTTAATCAACTCGAACATGGTTTTGACAATTTAAAATTTTGTTTCAAGCAGATTGGAATTCGAAATTGTTTTGACCGTAGTTTCAGTTCCGTAGCTCCGATTGAATTGGTTCTTTTCGCAAATCGAAGCTCTTTGGATTTTCAGATTGGATCTTCTTATTTGAATTTTACCCTTGCATCTATGCTTGAGTGCTTATGTATGCTATTGTTTGTTTGTGATAGAATTTTCGGAGTGCGAAGCATGCTACTACGAGTCTCTAGGGTTTGCGGATCGTCATGCGCTCACGTTAGCTTTGACCGCATGAGTTGAATTATGCCACGCGTGATTTGGAGTTAGCAGCTGTAGTTCATGCGCTCAAGACCTTGAGACATTTTCTTATTGGAAACCATTGTCATGTGTACACGGATCATAAGAGTTTGAAGTACATTTTCACTCAGAAGGAGCTGAATCTCAGGCAAAGGAGATGGTTGGAGCTTATAAAAGATTATGATATGAAGCTGCACTATCATCCACGCAAGGCCAATATCATAGCAGACGCTTTGAGCCGGAAGATTTATGCCAATACCCTCGTAAGCGGAGGATTACCAAAGGAGTTAGCCGAAGATCTCAGGGAGCTTCGTTTGGAGATAGTTCCTCGAGGTTTTGTTGTAGCATTGGAAGTTCAGTCAACATTATTGGGAAAGATTCGAGAAGCTCAGAAAGATGACAAGGAAATTGCTAAGATAAAGGAAAAGATGAGCAAAAGGAAAAGCCAAAGGTTATCGTGAGGATGAACACGACACTTTGTGGTTTGAGGACCGTGTTTATGTACCCAATAATGCAGAGATCAGGAAGTTAATACTTCAGGAGGCTCATGACTCGCCATACTCAATACACCCTGGAAACACCAAGATGTATTTGGATTTGAAGGAGCATTTCTGGTGGACAGGAATGAAGAAGGATATTGCCGAGTATGTAGCCGTATGTGATGTATGTCAGAGAGTGAAGGCAGAACATCAGAAGCCAGCAGGATTACTGCAGCCTATGCCGATACCCGAATGGAAGTGGGACAAGCTTGGCATGTATTTCATTACCAGATTGCCCAGGACCCGATCGGGATATGATTCTATCTGGGTAGTAGTGGATCATTTGACCAAAGTAGCTCACTTTATCCTAGTGAAAACCACCTATACAAGTGCAAAGTTGGCCAAGATATATATGACCAAGTTCGTATGTCTGCATGGAGTTCCAAGGACCAATCAGATAGAGGAACGCAGTTTACCTCGAAGTTTTGGCACCTCGGGCCGGCCCCCTCCCCAAGTCAGCCGCCCCCTCCCCTTTATAACCCCGCCCCGCCCCGCCGCGGCCTCCTCGCCCCGTCCGCACCACCACCCGAGCCGCCCACCGCTGCCAGCGCCGCCCGCCGCCGCCGCCGCCGCCGCGTCGCCACCGCCCGCCACCGAGCCGTCGCCTCGCCAAGCCGCCGCCCGCCGGAATCCCGCCGCCGTTGACCTCGCCACCCAGGTTTTTTTGGTTTTAGGTAAAACCGCCGGGTTTTTTTAAAAACCCTAGATCGGTTTTTTTGGATCGGTTCGTTTTTCTCGGTTTTCTTCGGTTTCGGTTTTTTTAACAAACGAACTCGCCCGTTCATCTCTGTTAGCGAACGTTCGTCCGATAGATTTTTCTTTTTCTGTTTTATTTTCGTTAGGGACCTATCCGCGATTATTTTTTTATCGCAGATTAGACCCTGATCTTCAAACCCTCGTAGCTTTTTAACCGTTCGTCCAAATCCAGTGAAACCAATGCCAAAATCTTCGTCTCGAGCCCCTCTTTCTGGTTAATCAACTTGAACATGGTTTTGACAATTTAAAGTTTGGTTTCAACAGATTTGAATGAAAAGTTCTTTTGACCATAGTTTCAGTTCCGT
Organism: Triticum aestivum; assembly: GCF_018294505.1. Taxonomy (NCBI): domain Eukaryota; kingdom Viridiplantae; phylum Streptophyta; class Magnoliopsida; order Poales; family Poaceae; genus Triticum; species Triticum aestivum. The sequence continues at coordinate 82,459,382 of NC_057796.1, read as the reverse complement.
AGCTCCGATTCAATTGGTTCTTTTCGCCAATCGAAGCTGTTCCGTTGGATTTTCAGATTGGATCTTCTTATTTGAGTTTTACCCTTGCATCTATGCTTGAGTGCTTATGTATGTTATTGTTTGTTTGCGATAGAATTCCCGGAGTGCGAAGCATGCTACTACGAGTCTCTAGGGTTTGCAGATCGTCAGCAAGGCAAGTAACACATTGATCATGCCCCTTTATTACCCAGTTTTTTATGCATTAGTTACAATCCTCAAACACTGCATGATTAGGATGTGATTAACATGTGGGTATTGGGAAGTAGATGATGAGGTAGAACCTATTGCCCTGTTATTATCAAACCCATGGGAGTTACTTCTACGTTACGCTTATATTGCTATGCTATGCTCGTAGACGTGGTTTGGGTTGAGTGATCCATGACAGATGTGAGATTGTTAATTAATGGTTAACTTAAGGTGGCTACTTAAATACACATCTGGGTGGATTGGTTGCGGGCACCTGGGGATATACCAGTGCTGTCATTTTGGTTTGCCAGCCAGGCTCAAAGGGATCATAAGATTATTCATGCTAGAAAATTCCGTGTGCAGCCACAAGCTATTATGGGCTCTACCATAGTTGAGTATGTTGCACGACCTCTTTCAGTGGTAGGCTAGCAGATGTAGGGGTTGTAGGTTGGTACTGTCTACCCAGAGTAAAGAGTTAATGCTTCTGAAAGACTGTGTCTCGGTCATCCGTTTCTCTAACACCATGTAGTGCGAGAAATCCAACGGAGGAGATCGAGTCTTGTGGGGAAAAGTGCGCAAACCTCTGCAGAGTGTACAAACTAATCCTGGTTAGCCGTGTCCCCGGTTATGGACATCCTGAGTATCTGGTTCTTAGATTATCATGTTGATCTCATCACTCCAAATCAATTTGTTGGGTTGTTAATAACTGTTTAATTGGGATTGAGATGGGGTTACCTTCTCAATGTTTCAACCAGCATGATAGTTAAACAAAAATATATTCCTTTGTTGTAGAAAAACATTGGCTTTTTGCAAAACATTATAACCATATAGCCTCCACCAGCCATATATGCATGTAGTGATAGCATTTATCTGTTCATTGCTCTACTGTGTTATATTGCCAGCATATTCCATGTGCTGACTCGTTTCGGGCTGCAACATATCTTGTTGCAGAGTTTTCAGACGAAGAGTAAGGTGCGCTAGGTTGTTGTCGTACACTCAGCTATGCCGTTGGAGTTGATGGACACACTTTATCTTCCAAGCCTTCCGCTGTTATCTTATTTAGATGGCCTTAAGCCATATTATTGTAATAAGTTCTCTTTTGAGCCATTCGATGTAATAAGTGTGTGATTGCACTCTGTTATAAATCCTTCAAGTACTGTGTGTCAGCATTACCGATCCAGGGATGACACTTATGCACAGAGATTTGACCGTTTGAGGTCGGATCGCTACAAGATGGTATCAGAGCCCACGATGTTTGTAGGACACGACCACTAAGATAAGCCATAGGTCACTCTTCTCTACTCATTTCTTACTCCTCTCCATTTTCCACTCTATAGGATGGCAGACTCAAGGAACAAGTTTGCACAACCGGATGAAGACACACCTTTTGGACGACATTTGAAGGAAGTTACTAGGTACCTGAACATAGGAATACCAAGCTTCACTGGACCTACACCGCCACTTTACCAGAAGAGGAGCGTTGGATGATTCGAGTTCAAGTTCCAGGAAGGACATTCACCCCAGTTACTGAGCCCATAGAGTTTTCCTTTCATGCACCAACCTGGAGTCTAGGAAAGAGCATGGCAGCTCACATCGCCATGGGACGCATCGGCGAAGTTTATCACAAGGATCTTAAGGACACCATCTACCAGATATGTGGGCGCTGAGATGAGCAATGGGAGATGATCAGCACCAGGAGGGACAGATCCATTGCAGCTTTCATCCAGGAGTTAAACCAGCACATTCGTCACCTGGAGAACCAAATGTGTGCAAGCATGATAGATCTGAAGAAGGTGATGACCAGGAACCTGGAGCTAGAAGAGGAACTCAAGTCTACACGTGAAGGATATGAGCAGGAAATTGCAATACTAGTGGAGAAGAATGACGACCTGACAAGGAAACGAGGAGTATTCATGGGAGACCCTGTGCCAGGAGGTGATGACGACCATCCCGAGGACTACATCATCATCGACGACACCGACTCTGACCCCGACGGTAGTGATGATGATTATGAAGACGAAGCTGGAGCGGATATCATGGAGTCTTCCACCGATCAAAATTTCTAGTCGACCACCATATTATTAGTAGTTTTCCCCCATGTATATAGTAGTAGTCCGAGCACTGTAACAATAGTTAGATCGATTGTATGCCCTTGTTTGAATTGATTGGTGTGATATGATTGTGTTTGTCTCATGTGCATATGGGTAGTGTTTTCTCACTAGACCTCACTCTATTCTAATCTCTCCCCTCTAAACCCATCTGATGCCTCCGAGACGTGACCCCGGATTTGTCTTCCCACCGGAGCTCACTCAGTTGATCCAGCAGCAGAATGCCTTGATGCAGCTACTAGTCCAGAACCAAGGCAACAACAACAACAACACACTGCCACCACCTCCAGTTGACAACTTAGCCCGTTTTCTAAGGTTGCAACCGCCGGTGTTTTCCAGTAGCACCGAGCCGATAGTTGCTGATGACTAGTTACGCAGGATTGGAAGGGAGTTGACCACCGTAGGTTGCACAGATGCACAGAAGGTGTGTTTTGCCGCACATCAATTGGATGGACCCGCAGCCTCATGGTGGGAGAATTACACAGCCACCTTCCCATAGCCAATGTCACTTGGGAGCAGTTTCAGCAAGCATTTCGCACTGCACATGTCTCAACTTGAGCTATGAGCATGAAGAAGCGTGAGTTTCGCAACTTACGCTAGGGAAATCGTACTGTAGGGCAGTACGTGGATGAGTTCAGTAAGTTAGCCCGCTATGCCCCCAGATGATGTGGCCACAGATGCCGCGAAGCAGGAGAAGTTTATGGAAGGGCTGAATGATGAGATGAGTATGCAGTTAATGGTGGCAACATTTAACAACTACCAGTACTTGGTAGATAGGGCTCTTATGATTGAAGGGAAGCAGTAGCAGATAGAGAGCCGCAAAAGGAAGTATGGACAAGGGAAGTACAATTCAGGAGCTCAGCAGAAGCCTCATTTTACCCCGGACTCGGGGGGATATACCCATAACCATGGAGGCCATACCCACAATGGAGGAAGTTCGCATAACCACAGTGGCCCCAAGAATGGAAATGGGAATGGAGCCGGCAGCAACCAGAACCGCTCTAACCCAGCCACACCCGCCAAGAAGGACCAAAGTCACATTACTTGTTTCAAGTGCGAGAAGACTTGACACTATGCCAATGAGTATCCTGAAGCAAAGAATGGAAATGGCAATGGAAGCTCTGGGAAGAAGCCCAACCCTTTCAACAGGGGACAAGTGAACCACGTGAACGTGGAGGAGGTTGAAGAGCAGCCAGATGCAGTTATCGGTAAGTTTTTGGTTAAGTCATTTACCGCTCTCATTCTATTTGATACTGGTGCATCGCATTCGTACATTTCAAGGGGATTTGTGGACAAGTTTAAGCTACCCACCTTAGCCCTTAGGACACCCATGTTAGTAAGCTCAACAGGTGCAGAGTATATGGCCCGCCGATGGTGCGATCGGTTACCCTTAACCATTGGTAGCCATGTTTTCCCCTCAGACCTAATAAATTTGGAGTCACAAGGATTGGACGTGATACTAGGCATGGATTGGCTGTCAAAGTATGGAGGGAACATTGACTGTGCTAGTAGGTCAATTTTGCTCACCACCCCGGAGGGAAAAAGGATTAAGTATGTATCTAGGCATGCGCCTAGGAGGACCCAAGTAAATTCCCTTTCAGGAGTTCTTCAGGAGGAAGTGTCTGCAGTGAAGGATTATCCGGATGTATTTCCAAAGGAGCTACCAGGCATGCCGCCGGATCGAGACATTGAGTTTTTGATAGAGTTGTTGCCAGGCACCGGACCGATATCGAAGAGACCATACCGGATGCCCGCAAATGATCTGGAGGAGATTAAGAAGCATATTAAGGAGTTATTGGAGAAAGGTTACATTCGACGAAGTTCATCCCCATGGGGAGCCCCAGTGCTCTTGGTTGAGAAGAAGGATGGATCATTGAGAATGGTTGTTGATTATCGTGCATTGAATGAAGTGACGATCAAGAACAAGTGCCCACTACCAATGATCAATGATTTGTTTGACCAGTTGCAAGGAGCTAAAGTATTTTCCAAGATCGATCTGCGATCAGGATACCACCAGCTGAAGATCCGAGAACAGGATATACCTAAGACAGCCTTCACCACAAGGTACGGTCTATATGAGTACACGGTCATGTCGTTTGGATTGACTAATGCCCCTGCCTATTTTATGAGTATGATGAATAAGGTGTTCATGGAGTTCTTGGACAAGTTTGTCGTGGTGTTCATTGATGATATTCTGGTATACTCGAAGAATGAAGAGGAACATAAGGTGCACTTGTGTCTAGTTCTCCAGAAGCTCAGGGAACATAAGCTATATGCCAAGTTCAGCAAATGCGAGTTTTGGTTGAAGGAAGTTGGATTTCTTGGACATGTTATGTCAGGAGAAGGTATGGCAGTAGATCCTACCAAGGTTCGGTCTGTCACTGAGTGGTTGGCACCCACCTTAGTAGGAGAGATCCGCAGTTTTCTAGGACTCGCGGGATATTATCGGAGATTCATGAATTTTTCCAAGATTGCGAAGCCCATGACGGAGTTGTTGAAGAAGGACACCAAGTTCAAATGGACAGATGAATGTGGGGCAAGTTTTCAGGAGCTGAAGAAATGATTTGTTACAGCCCCAGTGCTGATCCTACCAGATATACGCAAGGATTTCCAAGTGTATTGCGACGCTTCTCGCTTAGGACTTGGAGGTGTACTTATGCAAGACGGAAGAGTGGTTTCATATGCCTCACGTCAGCTTCGACCGCATGAGTTGAATTATGCCACGCATGATTTGGAGTTAGTAGCTGTAGTTCATGCGCTCAAGACCTTGAGACATTTTCTTATTGGAAACCATTGTCATGTGTACACGGATCATAAGAGTTTGAAGTACATTTTCACTTAGACGGAGCTGAATCTCAGGCAAAGGAGATGGTTGGAGCTTATAAAAGATTATGATATGAAGCTGCACTATCATCCAGGCAAGGCCAATGTCGTAGCAGACGCTTTGAGCCAGAAGAGTTATGCCAATACCATCGTAAGCGGAGAATTACCAAAGGAGTTAGCCGAAGATCTCAGGGAGCTTCGTTTGGAGATAGTTCCTCGAGGTTTTGTTGCAGCATTGGAAGTTCAGTCAACATTATTGGGAAAGATATATTCAAAAAAACATTATTGGGAAAGATTCGAGAAGCTCAGAAAGATGACAAGGAAATTGCTGAGATAAAGGAGAAGATGAGCAAAGGAAAAGCCAAAGGTTATCGTGAGGATCAACACGACACTTTGTGGTTTGAGGACCGTGTTTATGTACCCAATAATGCAGAGATTAGGAAGTTAATACTTCAGGAGGCTCATGACTCGCCATACTCGATACACCCTGGAAACACCAAGATGTATTTGGATTTGAAGGAGCATTTCTGGTGGACAGGAATGAAGAAGGATATTGCCGAGTATGTAGCCGTATGTGATGTATGTTAGAGAGTGAAGGCAGAACATCAGAAGCCAGCAGGATTACTGCAGCCTATGCCGATACCCGAATGGAAGTGGGACAAGCTTGGCATGGATTTCATTACCAGATTGCCCAAGACCCGATCGGGATATGATTCTATCTGGGTAGTAGTGGATCATTTGACCAAAGTAGCTCACTTTATCCCAGTGAAAACCACCTATACAAGTGCAAAGTTAGCCAAGATATATATGACCAAGTTCGTATGTCTGCATGGAGTTCCAAGGACCATCGTATCAGATAGAGGAACACAGTTTACCTCGAAGTTTTGGCACCAGTTGCACCAGACTTTGGGTACCAGGCTAGAGTTCAGTACAGATTTTCATCCGTAGATAGATGGACAGACCGAGAGAGTCAATCAGATTCTGGAGGACATGTTGAGAGCTTGTGCACTAGATTATGGATCTAGTTGGGATGCTAATTTTCCCTACGCCGAGTTCTCATAAAACAACAGCTACCAGGCCAGTTTGAAGATGGCACCTTTCGAAGCTTTGTATGGACGGAGGTGCAGGACACCATTGATGTGGGATGAAGTTGGAGACCGCCAGTTGTTTGGACCTGATTTGATTAAAGAGTCCGAAGAGAAGGTTAAGTTGATTCGAGATAGACTGAAGGTTGCTCAGTCCAGACAGAAGAGTTATGCAGACTCAAAGCGCAAGGAGGTAGTCTATGAAATCAGAGACAGAGCATATCTTCGTGTGTCCCCTCTACGAGGTGTTACACGCTTTGGAGTTTAGGGAAAGTTAGCCTCGAGATTTGTAGGACCATACCGAGTTTTGGAGCGTATGGGAGAAGTAGCCTACAAGTTGGAGTTACCCGAAGGACTGTCAGGAGTTCATGATGTGTTTCACGTTTCCCAGTTGAAGAAGTGTCATGCTGAGATGGCCGATATCCCTCTGAGAGATACAGTGCCCCTGGAAGCAATTCAGTTGGATAGTGATCTAACCTACGAGGAGAAACCTGTCAAGATTCTCGAGTTTGCCAACCGAGTCACCCGCAGCAAGGTTATCAAGTTATGCAAAGTTCAGTGGAGCCACCACAACGAGGATGAAGCCACCTGGGAACAAGAGGAAGACCTACGGAAAGACCACCCACACCTATTTTCTAGCCAACCCGAATATCGAGGGCGAGATTCACCCTAAGGTGGGTAGGTTTGTAACATCCCAAATTTTCAATTTGGAATGTTATACATAGGTCATCATATGCATATCATATTTTATTTTCATTTTGGTTTTGATCCTAGAAATTCTAAGAACTCAAGGACCCACAGAGAGAGTTGGGGATTTCATTTATTTTCATATTTGAATTTTTCTCAAATATTGAAAAGAGGATCACTTTGGTTTTAATTATTTTTCTCTCCAAAATATTTCAGAAAAAATGTTCCCGGACCGCACTGGGCCGAAGGCCCAACCAGCCCGTTGCGCCACCGCCTCCCTCTCGCCGCCCCGTCGCCGGCACGGACACCGAGGCAGAGTCTGAGCCGGACTCCACCTCGGGCCGGCCCCCTCCCCAAGTCAGCCGCCCCTCCCCTTTATAACCCCGCCCCGCCGCCGCCTCCCCACCTCGTCCGCACCACCACCCGAGCCGCCCACGCCGCCAGCGCCACCCGCCGCCGCAGCCCGCGCCCGCCGCCACCGCCGCAGCTGCGCCGCCGCTGCCGCCGCTGCCCCGCGCCGCCGTCGCCTCGCCAAGCCGCCGCCCGCCGGAATCCCGCCGCCGCCGTTGACCTTGCCGCCCCGGTTTTTATTTCGGTTTTAGGTAAAACCGCCGGGTTTTTAAAAAAAATCCTAGATTGGTTTTAAAAAAAACCCTAGATCGGTTTTTTTCCAGATCGATTCGTTTTTCTCGGTTTTCTTCGGTTTAGGTTATTTTGCGAACGTTAGTTTGTTTTAATGAACGAATTCGCCCGTTCATCTCTGTTAGCGGACGATCGTCCGATAGATTTTTCTTTTTCTGTTTTATTTTCGTCAAGGACCTATCCGCGATTATTTTTTTATCGCAGATTAGCCCCTGATCTTCAAACCCTCGTAACTTTTTAACCGTTCGTCCAAATCCAGGGAAACCAACGCCAAAATCTTCGTCTTGAGCCCCTCTTTATTGTTAATCAACTTGAACATGGTTTTGACAATTTAAAATTTGGTTTCAAGCAGATTTAAATTCGAAGTTCTTTTGACCGTAGTTTCAGTTCCGTAGCTCAGATTCGATTGGTTCTTTTCGCCAATCGAAGCTCTTCAGTTGGATTTTCAGATTGGATCTTCTTATTTGAGTTTTACCCTTGCATCTATGCTTGAGTGCTTATGTATGCTATTGTTTGTTTGCGATAGAATTCCCGGAATGCGAAGTATGCTACTACGAGTCTCTAGGGTTTGCAGATCGTGGGCAAGGCAAGTAACACATTGATCATGCCCCTTTATTACCCAGTTTTTTATGCATTAGTGCAATCCTCAAACACTGCATGATTATGATGTGATTAACATGTGGGTATTGGGAAGTAGATGATGAGGTAGAACCTATTGCCCTGTTATTATCAAACCCTTGGGAGTTACTTCTACGTTATGCTTATATTGCTATGCTATGCTCGTAGACGTGGTTTGGGTTGAGTGATCCATGACAGATGTGAGATTGTTAATTAATGGTTAAATTAAGGTGGCTACTTAAATACACATCTGGGTGGATTGGTTACGGGCACCTGGGGATATACCAGTGCTGTCCTTTTGGTTCGCCACCCAGGCTCAAAGGGGTCATAAGATTATTCATGCTAGAAACTTCCATGTGCAGCCAAAAGCTATTATGGGCTCTAGCATATTTGAGTATGTTGCAAGACCTATTTCAGTGGTAGGCTAGCAGATGTAGGGGATGTAGGTTGGTACTGTCTACCGAGAGTAAAGAGTTAATGCTTCTGAAAGACTGTGTCTCGGTCATCCGTTTCTCAAACACCATGTAGTGCGAGAAATCCAATGGAGGAGATCGAGTCTTGTGGGAAAAAGTGTGCAAACCTCTGCAGAGTGTACAAACTAATCATGGTTAGCCGTGTCCCTGGTTATGGACATCCTGAGTATCTGGTTCTTGGATTATCATGTTGATTTCATCACCCTAAATCAATTAGTTGGGTTGGTAATAACTGTTTAATTGGGATTGAGATGGGGTTACCTTCTCAATGTTTCAACCACCATGATAGTTAAACAAAAATATATTCCTTTGTTGTAGGGAAAAATTGGCTTTTCACAAAACATTATAACCATAGAGCCTCCACCAGCCATATATGCATGTAGTGATAGCATTTATCTGTTCATTGCTCTACTGTGTTATATTGCCAGCATATTCCATGTGCTGACCCATTTCGGGGTGCAACATATCATGTTGCAGACTTTTCAGACGAAGAGTAAGGTGCTCTAGGTCATTGTCGTGCACTCAGCTATGCCGTTGGAGTTGATGGACTCACTTTATCTTCCAAGCCTTCTGCTGTTATCTTATTTAGATGGCCTTAAGCCATATTATTGTAATAAGTTCTCTTTTGAGACATTCGATGTAATAAGTGTGTGATTGCACTCTGTTATAAATCCTTCAATACTGTGTGTGTCAGCATTACCGATCCATGGATGACACTTATGCACAGAGATTTGACCGCTTGAGGTCGGATCGCTACAATTGCTATGTACCAGACCTGATGTGTGCCTTGCTATTAGTTTAGCAGGGAGGTACCAAAGTAATCCAGGAGTGGATCACTGGACAGCGGTCAAGAACATTCTGAAATACTTGAAAAGGACTAAGGATATGTTTCTCATTTATGGAGGTGACAAAGAGCTCGTCGTAAATGGCTACGTCGATGCAAGCTTTGACACTGATCCGGATGACTCTAAGTCACAAACCGGATACGTATTTATATTGAATGGTGGAGCTGTCAGTTGGTGCAGTTCTGAGCAAAGTGTCATGGCGGGATCTACGTGTGAAGCGGAGTACATAGTTGCTTCGGAAGCAGCAAATGAAGGAGTCTGGATGAAGGAGTTCATATCCGATCTAGGTGTCATACCTACTGCATCGGGTCCAATGAAAATCTTTTGTGACAATACTGGTGCAATTGCCTTGGCAAAGGAATCCAGATTTCACAAGAGAACCAAGCACATCAAGAGACGCTTCAATTCCATCCGCGACCAAGTCAAGGAGGGAGACATAGAGAATTGCAAGATACATACGGATCTGAATGTTGCAGACCCGTTGACTAAGCCTCTCTCACGAGCAAAACACGATCAACACCAAGACTCCATGGGTGTTAGAATCATTACTGTGTAATCTAGATTATTGACTCTAGTGCAAGTGGGAGACTGAAGGAAATATGCCCTAGAGGCAATAATAAAGTTGTTATTTATATTTCCTTATATCATGATAAATGTTTATTATTCATGCTAGAAATTGTATTAACCGGAAACTTAGTACATGTGTGAATACATAGACAAACAGAGTGTCACTAGTTTGCCTCTACTTGACTAGCTCATTGAGTCAAAGATGGTTATGTTTCGTAGCCATAGACATGAGTTGTCATTTGATTAACGGGATCACATCATTAGAGAATGATGTGATTGACTTGACCCATTCCGTTAGCTTAGCACTTGATCGTTTAGTATGTTGATATTGCTTTCTTCATGACTTATACATGTTCCTATGACTATGAGATTATGCAACTCCCGAATACCGGAGGAACACTTTGTGTGCTACCCAACGTCACAACGTAACTGGGTGATTATAAAGGTGCTCTACAGATGTCTCCGATGGTACTTGTTGAGTTGGCATAGATCAAGATTAGGACTTGTGACTCCGATTGTCGGAGAGGTATCTCTGGGCCCTCTCGGTAATGCACATCACTATAAGCCTTGCAAGCAATGTGACTAATGAGTTAGTTGCGGGATGATGCATTATGGAACGAGTAAAGAGACTTATCGATAATAAGATTGAACCAGGTATTGAGATACCGATGATCGAATCTCAGGCAAGTAACATACCGATGACAAAGGGAACAATGTATGTTGTTATGCGGTTTGACTGATAAAGATCTTCGTAGAATATGTAGGAGCCAATATGAGCATCCAGGTTCCGCTATTAGTTATTGACCGGAGACGTGTCTCGGTCATGTCTACATAGTTCTCGAACCCGTAGGGTCCGCACGCTTAACGTTCGGTGACGATCGGTATTATGAGTTTATGTGTTTTGATGTACCGAAGATAGTTCGGAGTCCTGGATATGATCACGGACATGACGAGGAGTCTCGAAATGGTCGAGACATAAAGATCGATATATTGGACAGCTATATTTGGATACCGGAAGTGTTTCGGGTGATTCTGGAGAAAACCGGAGTGCCGGAGGGGTTACCGGAACCCCCCGGGGAAGTATTGGGCCTTAGTGGGCCTTAGGGGAGAGAGAGGGCAGCAGCCCAGGAGGTAGCGCCCCCCAAGGGGAGTCCAAATTGGACTAGGGGAGGGGGCGCAACCCCTCTTTCCCTCTCCCTCACCCTCTCCTTCCTTCCCCCTTCCTCCTCCTAGTTGGACTAGGAAAGGGGGAGTCCTACTCCTACTAGGAGGAGGACTCCTCCCCCTGCTTGGCGCGCCCCAAGGCCAGCCGGCCTCCCCCTTGCTCCTTTATATATGGGCGCAGGGGGCACCCTGGGACACACAAGTTGACATTGTTCTTAGCCGTGCGCGGTGCCCCCCTCCACCGTAATCCACCTCGGTCATAACGTCGTAGTGCTTAGGCGAAGCCCTGCGCCGGTAGCTTCATCCTCACCGTCATCATGCCGTCATGCTGACGAAGCTCTTCCCCGACACTCTGCTGGATCGTGAGTTCGTGGGACGTCACCGAGCCGAACGTGTGCAGATCGTGGAGGTGACGTACCTTCGGTGCTAGATCGGTCGATCGTGAAGACGTACGACTACATCAACCGCATTGTCATAACGCTTCCGCTTACGATCTACGAGGGTACGTAGACAACACTCTTCTCTCGTTGCTATGCATCACCATGATCCTGCGTGTGCGTAGGAAAATTTTGAAATTACTGCGTTCTCCAACATTGCATGCCCCTTTTCTTTTCTTTTTAATTCATTTTTTTATTTTTCTCTTTTTCTTTTTTTTTCTTTCCTTTTAGTCCGGAGTCTCATCCCGACTTGTGGGGGAATCATGGTCTCCATCATCCTTTCATCACTGGGGCAATGCTCTAATAGTGAATAATGATGATCATGACACTTCTATTTACTTATAACTCAATACTACAGAATATGACTCTATATGAATGCCTCTGGCAATGATCTAGCGTAACATGTATGAAAATGATGAACGGTGGCTGAGCCACAAATGCTATGTCAGCTATATGATCATGCAAAGCAATACGAAAATGAATGCTCAAGTCAAACGGAAGCGATGGAAGTTGCATGGCAATATATCTCGGAATGGCCATGGAAAAGCCATAATAGGTTGGTACGGTGGCTGTTTTGAGGAAGATATAATAAGGCTTATGTGTGATAGCACACATCATATCACGGGGTTTGGATGCACCTGCGAAGTTTGCACCACATCTCGATGTGAGAAAGGGCAATGCATGGTACCATAGAGGCTAGCAAATTGCGGAAAGGTAAGAGTGTGTATAATCCATGGACTCACATTAGTCATAAAGAACTCATATACTTGTTGCAAAAGTTAATTAGCCCTCGAAGCAAAGTAATACTACGCATGCTCCTAGGGAGGAGGTTGGTAGGAGTTAACCATCGCGCGCCCCCGACCTTCACACAAAGGTAGACAATCAAGGATAAATTGTGCTCCAAATTTCATAGCATAACGAGAGACTATACGTGCATGCTTCGGGAATCAAAAACCTTAACACCAATATTCTTACTAACCACAACCGTTTACTAGTACCTCCCACATATTATCATCTCCATATCGCAAAACTATTGCAAGGAATCAAACATATCATATTCAGTGATCCATAAGTTTTATGTAGGATTTTATGACTAGCCATGCAATTGACCAATTCCTTTTGACTCTCTAAATAGATATAAGTGAAGCATGAGAGTTGAATTCTTTCTACAAAAGATGATGCTCTAACAAATATAAGTGAAGCAAAACAGCATTCTATGAACGTCGGTTTTCTATGTGAAGAGAAACAGGCAATCCAAACTTCAAATGATATAAGTGAAGCAGATGAAGCATTCTATAAAGCCATACTCAAAAGATATAAGTGAAGTGAAATGAGCATTCTATAAATCAACCATGGACTATCTCATACCAGCATGGTGCATGAAAGAAAAATGAAAACTAAAAGCAAAAGACGCTCCAAGGTTTGCACGTATCGCATGAACGAAACGAAGACGAAAACATACCGATACTTGTTGAAGAAAGATGGGATGCCTTCCGGGGCATCCCCAAGCTTGAGCTCTTGCCTCTCCTCCTTCTCCTCGCATCGAGACCTCCTCGATCTTCGAACACTTCATCCACACAAAACTTAACCGAACTTTTAGTGGCGGGGTTAGCGAATATGGCAACGAAATCCCATCATGTACTGCTGTAACATTATTGTATAATTATAAACAAACATTACCCACTATATGCTATCACAATTCTATGGCCCCAAGTCAAGGAGGCTTCAACAAGAATTCAATCATACGCAAATAATGAAGCTATAACAGCAATCTGTGAAAACAGGACAGTCTATAAAGATTCAAACATCCACCATACTTCCGTAACTCTTAAAATTCTAAAAAAATTAGGAAAAATAAAACTTTTGTATATAAAGACAGTGCAAAAGGTTTCAGGACCGTTTGACATTCCAGTAAACACCACACAAACCAACAAGCAATCTAAACATCCTAAAGGCACATCTTGGCACATTATTTTTATAATACAATGGAATTGTACAAGGGGATAATTATTTTTGTTGAAAAGTTTCTGTAATTAAGATTCACAATGTTTCTGTGAGCATGAACAAAGTTCAAGGAGCTCCCCAACAAGGCTTGTCTCTCTCACTTTCACTTTCCTTTTTGAAAAGTTTTGTGTTCCCCTCTATATTTTTTTGTTTTTTAACTATATAAAAGCACTCAACAAAAATAAATGACTCTCTAAAACTTCCGAGTTGTCTCCCTGGCAGCGCTTTCTTTGAATCCATTAAGCTAGGCATAAAGTGCTCAAGTAATGGATCCACCCGGATCCCAAGGTATATCAAAGCCAATTTTAATTAACAATGATTTGTAATTTAGTAGTGAGCACAAAGCAACATATATCAAGCAATGACGAAGTCTAACTCTCTTCCTATGCATCAGCATGTCATACAAGAACAATTCATGCACATTAAGTAAAGGACAATACATAGCATAAGAAGTTTTTTGCAATTTTGTCGTGTTGGAAACATAAAGAGGCGGAGATGTAGTTCCTCTCTCATAATAATTGCAAGTAGGAGCAGCAAGCACATGCATATTATATTCATCAAAATCATCATGTGTAATGGTAGAATGCAACCCATCAACATAATCCTTAATAAGAGCAAACTTCTCTAATATAGTGTAGTTTGGAGAATTCAAAAAGATAATAGGACTATCATGTGTGGGTGCAATAGCAACAATTTCATGTTTAACCTAAGGAACAATAGCAAGTTCATCTCCATAAGCATAATTCATATTGGCATCTTGGCCACAAGAATAGCAAGCATCAAGTTCATCAAAAAGGGATATTTCAAACGAATCAACGAGATCATAAAAATTATCATAGCATTCATCCTTCGGTAAGCATGAAGGGACATTAAATAATGTATGAGTTGCATGGTTACTCTCATTAGCAGGTGGGCACGGGTAGCTAATCCGTTCTTCCTCTTTTTGTTCTTCGCTCTCACCATCTTTTTCATCCAATGAGCTCACAGTTTCATCAATTTCTTCTTCCATAGACTCCTACAAAATATTAGTCTCTTCTTGGACAGCGGAGACTTTCTCAATAAATTCATCAATATCGGAATTATATTTATAATTATCATAGCAATATTTAAGGATAGCAAGATTTTCAGGTCTATAAAGTGAATCATCAAAATCTTCAAACTCTTTAAACAAAGATTCAATTTCACATGCAGCCTTAAAAGCAACAAGTTCTTCTTTCGTTCCACATCATAGTAATCATATATACCATTAGCATAAGAAGCTAAGGTTTCATTATCATTAAATTCACATGAATAGGGAAGGTGTGGAACCTCAATCTTAGAGCAACAAGTATAATCATATCTCAAGCATAGATTCCAAGCATACCATTGCAACATTTCAATTTGATCCCATAATTTTTTTCCCTTTTGAGTCAAGCAATAATCCCTAAAGTATTCACATTGATCCAACGTTACTCCCATTATCAAGTTGAATGGGGTTTTCTCAGGATTATCAACGTAGTGCATAATATTTTTCACATAACGAGCATCGAGGGTTTTAGGAGGTTCCCCATCTCCATGAGTAGCAAGTAAAACTATTTTTTTGGTGTTTCTTGTTCCATATCCATAACTATAGATAGAGAACAACTTAGAACAGAAAATAAAAACTACTTAGTGATAAAGCAAACAAGTACACACGAGAATATTCACCCCACGCTATAACTCCCCGGCAACGGCGCCAGAAAAAGGTCTCGATAACCCACAAGTATAGGGGATCGTTTGTAGCCTTTTTCGATAAATAAGAGTGTCGAAACCAACGAGGAGCTAAAGGTAGAACAAATATTCCGTCAAGTTCTATCGACCACCGATACAACTCTACGCACACTTGACGTTTGCTTTACCGAAACAAGTATGAAACTAGAAGTACTTTGTAGGTGTGATAGGATAGGTTTGCAAGATAATAAAGAGCATGTAAATAAAATCTAGGGGCTGTTTAGATAAAGACACAACTAAATTAGTTTTAGTAGAGAGCTTTTGTCAACAAGAAAGTTATTTGTCCCTAGAAAATCGATAACAAGTACCGGTAATCATTCTTGTAATTTTGTATGAGGGAGAGGCATGAGCTAACATACTTTCTCTACTTGGGTCATATGCACTTATGATTGGAACTCTAGCAAGAATCCGCAACTACTAAAGATCATTAAGGTCGTGAAACCCAACCATAGCATTAAGTATCAAGTCCTCTTTATTCCCATACGTCATACCCCGCCTACTTGGGTTTAAGTTTCTGTCACTCTCGCAACCCACCGTAAGCGAACCATGAACATATTGCAACACCCTACAGCGAGGGCCCCTCACGTTTGCGCGAGAACGGAGGGCACCGTAGGACAGCACCATATATAAAATATACAATCATACCAACCAAGCTCACGATTAACCCACAGGACAAAACGGATCTACTCAAACATCATAAGATAACCATAGATCATTGGGAAATAATATATGGAGTTGATCACCATGTTTAAGTAGAGATTACAGAGGGGAGAAGAGGTGTTACACCGCTGCATAGAGGGGGAGAGAGTTGGTGTTGACGGTAGCAAGATTGTCGATGTAGATCGCTGTCCCGATCGTTGCCCCCGGTGGCACTCCGGCGCCACCAGAAGCGAGGGGGAGAGAGCCCCCCTCCTTCTTCTTCTTCCCTGGCGTCCCCCCTAGATGGAAGGACAGTTTCCCCTCTGGTCCTTGGTCTCCATGGCATGGGAGAGGCGAGAGCCCCTCCAAGATTGGATCTCCCTCTCTGTTCTCTTCTGTTTCGCGTCCCCCTGATCTAGCCGAAAACCGTTTCTTATATTCCTGGAGATCCGTAACTCCGATTGCGCTGATCTTTTTACATGATTTTTTTCCGGATATAAGCTTCCCTGTGCCCGACGTATATCTCCAACCGACGTTTGAGGATGGAACGATACACCAGGGCGCGCCAGGGCCTAGTGGCGTGCCCTATTGGGTTGTGGTGGCCTCGGGCCTCCGTTTGCGTTGATTCCACCTCCTAAAATTCACAAATATTCCAAAATAATTCTCCGTGAAATTTTATTGCATTTGGACTTCGTTTGATATGGATACTCTGCGATACAAAAAACATGCAGAAAAAAAATGAACTGGCACTTGGCACTGGATCAATAGGTTAGTCCAATAAATCATATAAAAAGTTGCCAAAAGTATGTAAAACTTGTATAATATTGGCATGAAACAGTCAAGAATTAAAATTATAGATACGACGGAGACGTATCAATGGTGTTCTATCCTACTCATGCTAGTGTCCAATGTTACTTACGCATAATGCATGTTCATGACCGTTGTTGCTCTCTAGCTGGCCGCTTCTCAACCTAATTGCTAGCCTTTGCCTATACTAAGTGGGAATTCTGCTTGTACATCAAAAACCTTGAACCAAAGTTATTCCAGATGAGTCCACCATACCTACCTATATGCGGTATTACCCTGTCGTCCTAAGTAAATTTGCATGTGCCACCTCTAAAAAACTTCAAATAAATATCCTTTTTGTGTGCCTGGATCGTTCATGGAATGACAGGAGGTGGTCAGTATCTTCCATGCTAAGCGGGTTATTCGTAGGTCGAGTGTTTATTCACTCGCCATCGCACGAGAAAAGGGCGGTAATAGGGATGCCCAGTCCCAAACTGCAAAAAGAAAAGAGCTTACAAATAATCAAACAAAAACTCCCAATGGAGTCAAAACCTTTACTTTATCGCTTGGGAACCACCACTAGCGTGTTTAGCATGGAAGATATTGATAACTGATGGTCGTGAAGTAAATGAGAAGGGTGCATGTCTCAAAATATCATTTACCTCTGTTTTAAAAACTTGAGCTCTGGCCCCTCCGCAAATCACTGCTTCCCTCTACGAAGGGACTATCTATTTACTTTTATGTTGTGTCATCACCTTCTAAAATAAGCGCCAGAACCTGAGAGCACTGCTGTCATGCTTATGCATTGTGTGTAGCTAATGTTGAGTGCATCATGACTGGATCTTTTCTACCATGAATTACAATGTTTAGTCGCTGCTTGAACTTTGGAGGTGCTCTGCATTTATGTTTTGCAGTCTTAGAAAGGGCTAGTGAGATACCACTATTGTCATATTATATCATGGTTGTTTTGACAACGTGTTGCCGTTTGAGATATCTTTGCTCGCTAGCTGATTATGTCATTGATATGAGTCAATATAAATTTTAAGAGTTATTGTCGGCATGGTTAGTTATAATGATTGGCTGAAAACCTGGGTGCTATTTAAGCTTATTTATTCAAACAAGAGCAAAAGAATTCGTAAAAGTTTTTCTTTTTCACTTTCAGTTTATCAACTGAATTGCTTGAGGACAAGCAAAGGTTTAAGCTTGGGGGAGTTGATACGTCTCCAAATATCTACTTCCCCTAACGTTTTTCTTCTTGTTTTGGACTCTAATTTGCATGATTTGAATGAAAATAACCCCAGACTGACATTTTTTTAGCAGAACTACCATGGTGTTGTTTTTGTGCAGAAATAAAAGTTCTCGGAATAGAATGAAACTTTGCGAGGAATTTTTATATCAAATAAGAGAATTTCTGGAGCCAAGACCTACCGAAGGGGGCACCTGGGTGGGCACAACCCACCAGGGTGCACCCCCCTCACCAGGCGCGCCCAGGTGGGTTGTCCCCACCTGGTGGCCCCGGAGACCCTGAAACTTACGCTATAAAATCCTATTTTTCCAGAAAAAATTCAGGGAGAAAGAATTATCACGATCCACGAGACGGACCCACCGTCACCTCCTGTTCTTCATCGGGAGGCCAGATCAGGAGTCCGTTTGGGGCTCCGGAGAGGCGGGTCTTCATTTTTCGTCATCACCAACCCTTCTCCATCGCCAATTCCATGATGCTCCACACCGGGAGTGAGTAATTCCTTCGTAGGCTCGCTGGTCGGTGAGGAGTTGAGATTCATCATGTAATCGAGTTAGTTTTGTTAGGGCTTGATCCCTAGTATCCACTATGTTCTAAGATTGATGTTGCTATGACTTTGCCATGCTTAATGCTTGTCACTTTGGGCCCGGGTGCCATGATTTCAGATCTGAATCGTTTATGTTATCACCATTATATCCATGTTCTAGATCCGATCTTGCAAGTTATAGTCACCTACTACGTGTTATGATCCGGCAACCGTGGAGTGACAATAGTCGGGACCACTCCCGGTGATGACCGTAGTTTGAGGAGTTCATGTATTCACTGTGTGTTAATGCTTTCTTCTAGTTCTCTATTAAAAGGAGGCCTTAATATCCCTTAGTTTCCAATAGGCCCCCGCTGCCATGGGAGGGTAGGACAAAAGATGTCATGCAAGTTCTTTCCATAAGCAATTATGACTATTTACGGAATACATGCACACATTATATTGATGAACTACAGCTAGTGCCGTATCGCCCTAGGTTATAACTGTCTCATGATGAATGTCATCCAACAAGTCACCGATCCAATGCCTACGAATTTATCTTATATTGTTCTTGCTAAGTTACTACTGCTATCGTCACTATTGCACTTGCTACAAAATCACTTCTGTCACTGTTACCGTTACCTTTGCTACTGTTACTATTATCAAAACTATCAAACTACCTTGCTATTGATCACTTTGCTGCAGATAATTAATCTCCAGGTGTGATTGAATTGACAACTCAGTTGCTAATACCTTCAAATATTCTTTGGCTCCCCTTGTGTCGAATCTATAAATTTGGGTTGAATACTCTACCCTCGAAAACTGTTGTGATCCCCTATACTTGTGGGTTATCAAGACCTTTTTCTGGCGCCGTTGCCAGGGAGCATAGCTATATTTGTTGAGTCACTTCGGAGTAATATCATATTATCACTATGAGGAATATTAAGGATGCTAAGACCAAGATACTTCCCTCTAACATGAGGGGAGGTAAGGAATTGCCATCTAGTTCTGCTTTAGATTTACCTTCTGTTATAAGTAAATTGCAACACCACCACATGCTATCAATTCTGATATGTCGCAAGTTATTGACGATGCTACTTCTGCTATGGATAATGCTTATGATGATGCTAGTACCTTGCTTGATAATGATGATGTGCCACTTGGTGATTTTCTTGATGAACAAATTTCTAGAGTAATACAACATGATGTTGTTGAATCTGATGACGAGCTTGAAACTGAAACTCTTGAAACACCTGCTAGAACTAGCCTTCCTAGATATGAATTGCCTAAGATACCGGAAGGTTATGTTATGAATGAGGAGACAACTAGAGATATTCTTGCTTGTAAGGATAGAGATGATCTAGAGAAATTAGTATGCAAGTATAAAGAAAAATCTCTGAAAGCTAGAATGAAATATGATCCTAAGTTTGCTACCTCACCTATCTTTATTGATGATAAGGATTATGAATTCTCTGTCGACCCAGAGTTAATTACTTTGGTTGAATCTGATCCTTTCCATGGTTATGAAACTGAAACTATTGTGGCACATCTTACTAAGTTGAATGACATAGCCACCCTTTTTACTCATGATGAGAAGACTCGCTATTACTTTATTCTCAAATTATTTCCGTTCTCATTAAAGGGTGATGCTAAAGCTTGGTACAATACTCTTGCTCCTGGTTGTGTGCGTAGTCCCCAGGATATGATTTATTACTTCTCTGAAAAATATTTTCCTGCTCATAAGAAACAAGTTGCCTTACAGGAAATATTTAACTTTGTGCAAACTAAAGAAGAGAGTCTCCCACAAGCTTGGGGGAGGCTTTGCCAGTTACTTAATGCTTTGCCTGATCATCCTCTTAAGAAAAATGAAATACTTGATATCTTCTATAATGGACTAACCGATTCTTCTAGCGACTTCCTAGATAGTTGTGCTGGTTGTGTTTTCAGGGAACGAACTGTTGGGCAAGCTGAAGAATTATTGAATAATATATTGAAAAACTATGATGATTGGATCTTCCTGAACCACCGGCTAAACCCACTCCGAAGAAGAGGGGTATATTATATCTCAGTCCTGAAGATATGCAAGAGGCAAAGAAATCTATGAAGGAAAAAGGTATTAAAGCTGAGGATGTTAAAAATTTACCTACTATTGAATAAATACATGGACTTGATACACCACCACTGCCTAAGGTGGTAGAGGTAAATTCTTTAATGAAGTTCAATGATAGTGATAATCCTCACAATATGCATCCTAGCCAATGCCTTTATGAGTTTGAAAACTATATTAGAAAACAAGATCACTTCAATGCAAATGTTATGAAACAATTGAAATATAATTCTGATATGATTGCTCGCTTGAGTGACTTGTTATTTAGAATCTCAAATGATGTTAGGGGTGTGGGAAAGCATGCTTCTATGGTACAAACCTAGTTAGAACAAGTTGCTAAATCTCAAAGGGAATTCCTAGATGAAATGAATAATAATATACATGACTTTGTTGTTAGAGTTGCAACTAGAGGAGGTAAAATGACTCAGGAACCACTTTATCCTTAGGGACACCCAAAAAGAATTGAACAGGATTCACAAAGGAACAACACCAATGCACCTAGTCCTTCTAAAATGAAGAAGAAAAAGAAAAATGATAGGACTTTGCATGCTTCTGGTGAACCTGAAGTAGAAAAACCTCCTGATAATGATAATGATGTCTCTATTTCTGATGTTGAAACTCAATCTGGTAATGAACATCCACCTAGTGATAATGAAAAAGATAATGCTGATGTTCATGAAGATGCTCAACCAAACAATAAAAAAGAACCAGACAATGATGTTGAGATAGAACCACCTGTTGATCTTGATAACCCACAACCTAAGAATAAAAGATATGATAAAAGAGACTTCATTGCTAGAAAACACGGTAAAGAAAGAGAACCGTGGGTTCAAAAAACCTATGCCTTTTCCACCCAAGTCAACTAAAAAGAAAGATGATGAAGAATTTGAACGCTTTGCTGAAATGCTGAGGCTAGTCTTTTTGCGTACTCGCTTGACTGATATCTTGAAAATGCCTTCTTATGAAAAGTATATGAAAGACATCATCACTAATAAGAGAAAAATACCGGAAGCTGAAATCTCCACCATGCTTGCTAGCTATACTTTTAAGGATGGAGGACCTAAAAAACTTGGAGACCCAGGAATACCAACTATACCTTGCTCCATCAAGAAGAATTATGTGAAAACTGCTTTGTGTGATTTAGGAGCTGGTGTTAGTGTTATGCCTTTCTCTTTATATAAAAGACTTGATTTGAATAAGCTCACACGTACTGAAATATCTTTGCAAATGGCTGACAAATCAACTGCCATACCTATCGGTATCTGTGAGGATGTGCCCGTTGTTGTTGCTAATGTTACTATTTTGACTGACTTTCTTATACTTGAGATACCCGAGGACGACAACATGTCGATTATCCTTGGTAGACCCTTCTTGAATAATGCAGGGGCTGTTATTGATTGCAATAAAAGCAAGGTCACTTTTCATATCAATGGTAATGAGCATACGGTGCACTTTCCGAAGAAACTATTCCAAGTGAATGGTATTAATGTTATTGAAAAATCTCCGACAACCACTATTGGAAGTTTTCATCTACCTCTACCTATTGTTAAAAAGAAATATGAAATGCTTATTGTTGGGGACATTCATATCCCCGTTGAGGTAATTTAGTGATTTACGATAGTTCTTCGGTTTCATGCTAATCGAAAGTGGTTGTTAGTAAGACCTGATCAACCTTATTAATGAATCATTTTTGAGCGGTATGAAGTTGATGAATTAGTAAGCACTACCTTCTGTCCCTACATTTTTTTCTATTTTTATTAGTTAAATAAAATAAAACGCCATGTTTTGACCGTTTTCTGAATTTCCCGTGCAATAAAAAATGACCCAAAATAAAAGTTCTCAGAATGCTATGAAAATTTAATACGATTTTTCAGAATATTTAAGAATTTCTGGTGCAAATAATATCAGAGGGAGGTGCACCAGGTGGGCAAAACCCACCTAGGCGCCCCAGGACCCCCAGACGCGCCCTAGTGGGTTGTGGTCCCCACGTGGGCCCCCACACTTATCCCTTCACACCACATCATCACTTACCTCCAGAAAAAAAATCTCCATTGCTCTGTCTCTTGTGTTCTTGTTCTCAAACCCGCAGATTTCGATCTCTTTGCTCGAAGCTCCGTTTCCGAAACTGTTTCGGGGGATTGATGCTTGGTATGTGACTCCACCGTTTGTCCATTTAGTTTTTGTTTTAGTGGTTTATATTTTGAATAATTAGCTACTCTTGGTGCTGCTGTAGATGAGCTGGCATGTTGAATTCTTAGAGTTCTAAGTAGTTTGAATGCTTGCTATGGTCTCTATGTATCCCTATGAGTAGTTGCTATCAATTTAATAAAGTTTTGTTGACAAATTTTTTGTCACCCAAAAATTTTCAGAAAATTGTACGCGAACAAGATGAACCTATTTGGAAGGATTTCTTCGAGGAGGAGATCCTCAGGGGCATCTTCTAGTGACAACTCCGCTCGCCTATCTTATGTCGAACCAAGTGAAAGTTCCATTCGAGATGCAGCCAACAAAACATGCTTATGGCCTTGTGATGATTACATGATGCGTGTGGGCATTAAGGAGGAATTTGAGCAATATGTTCACAATGCCGGTCTCTGTCCCTACATTTCAGATAAGTGCGAACAACACCACACTCTCACTGAATCATTTGTCAAAGGATTTAAATTCCATCCCCGTTAGTCTAGGGTGTCATTTAAGCTTTATGAAAATCCATTTACCATCTCACTAGAGAGTTTTGCTCACCACTGCAAACTCCCATTCTAGGGTTCGCTTGACGAACCGCCAAGGGCTGAGTACCAATCATTCTTCACTAGTCTTTGTTACGGTGAGACGAGGGGAGTGACACAGTGTAGAATAAAGAGCATTCATTTTCCCGCAATTCAGTACTTTGCATTATTTAACGGGAAATGTATAATAGGCAAGCAAGACTGTAGTACACTTTGTGCTCCAGACTTGAGCCTCATACGCACCGCTCTCACCGGTGAAAGGAGTTATAACCTTGGAGCGATTGTTGCACGCAGACTGTTGCATAACGCTAACAGTGGCTATTTCTATGGTGGAATATATGCCACGCGTTTAGCACGAGGGCTGGGTGTTTCACCTTTGCCCTTTGACCCTATCCTACCCACACAGTATTTAGATTTCGATGTTTTGAAAAGTCATAAGATCCTCACAGGAAAAGTCCATAATTTCACTTACAATCTGTTGTTTAACCAAAAATCTATTGTGCTCACATATTTGCCTACGCCTGCTCTTTTTGACTATCACAGCAAAGGAAGATACTTTGTTCTTGAGAGCGAGGCTCGAGCTCACAACGCAGCAGTGGGGGCAGCACGGCAGGCCGAGGCATCCGCACCGAGAGCCTCCGTGAGCTACCACGCCAACTACTATCCAGATTACTTATCGATTACCAAGTTAGGCCAAAAGCCTAAGCTTGGGGGAGTACGTGTTTCTCACCGACATTACATTCATGCTCACTTATTTTCATTTGTCGGTGTTCACACTTTTTCATTGTATTATCCATGTTAAATTGATTTTTCTCGCTTTCTTCTTGTGTGTTTGAAAAACTTGAGAAAATCCAAAAATATTTCCTGCTTCTTTTTTATTTTCTTTCTAGAGTAGTTAGCTGTAGCACTAAAAGAAAACCGAAAAAGATTTCTTTGTTCTTCTTTTCCTTGTTGGGAGCTTTCCCGTGTAAATAGTTTTTCTTGTTTTTGCTTTTCTTTAATTTGCTTGTTCAAGAAAACCAAAAACTCCAAAAACATTTCAGTGTGTTTCTCTGAATTTCTTTCCTTTTTCTTTTGAGTCGTACCAAGGAGAAGACCACGATGAAAATGTTGAGTGGCTCTCATATGAATAACTGTTGATCTAATAAAGAGCCCATTTTACCTTGTCTTCTCCCGTTGAATATTTTTTTTGCATATTCCAGCTTAGTCCACGGCATTCTTGCACTATTATTATTTTTGTATCGTTTGGTCGTGCAAGTGAAAGGCAATAATGACGATATTCGATGAACTGGTCGTGGCAGAGAGAAACTGGTATGAACTCGACTTGTTCTATTTATGTAAATATGTTTAACCTAGTATCCATGATTCGGCCCATTATGATTAAACATGTTTTCAATGACAATTAGAGACTATAGTTTCTCATGCCATGCATAAGTAGCTGGGAGTGGATAATGATTTATCTTGGATATCAACATTGCGTTAAAACGATTGTGATGTAGTACGATGATATGGTATCCTCCTCTGAATGTTCGAGTGGCTTGACTTGGCACATGTTCATGCATGTAGTTGAATCAAAACCAACATAGCCTCTATGATATTTATGTTCATGGTGTTCATATCCTACTCATGCTGGTGTCCAATGTTACTTACGCATAATGCATGTTCATGACCATTGTTGCTCTCTAGCTGGCCGCTTCTCAACCTAATTGCTAGCCTTCGCCTGTACTAAGTGGGAATTCTGCTTGTACATCAGAAACCTTGAACCAAATTTATTCCAGATGAGTTCACCATACCTACCTATATGCGGTATTACCCTGCCATCCTAAGTAAATTTGCATGTGCCACCTCTAAAAAACTTCAAATAAATATCCTTTTTGTGTGAATGGATCGTTCATGGAACGACAGGAGGTGGTCGGTATCTTCCATTCTAAGCGGGTTATTCTCAGGTCGAGTGTTTATTCACTCACCATCGCACGAGAAAAGGGCGGTAATAGGGATGCCCAATCCCAAACTGCAAAACGAAAAGAGCTTACAAATAATCAAAAAAAACTCCTAATGGAGTCAAAACCTTTACTTTATCGCTTGGGAACCGCCACTAGCGTGTTTAGCATGGAAGATATTGATAACTGATGGCCGTGAAGTAAATGAGAAGGGTGCATGTCTCCAAATATCATTTACCTCTATTTTAAAAACTTGAGCTCCGGCACCTCTGCAAATCACTGCTTCCCTCTGCGAAGGGACTATCTATTTACTTTTATGTTGTGTCATCACATTATAAAATAAGCGCCAGAACCTGAGAGCACTGCTGTCATGCTTATGCATTGTGTGTAGCTAATGTTGAGTGCATCATGACTGGATCTTTTCTACCATGAATTACAATGTTTAGTCGATGCTTGAACTTTGGAGGTGCTCTGCATTTATGTTTTGCGGTCTCAGAAAGGGCTAGCGATATACCACTATTGTCATATTATATCATCGTTGTTTTGACAATGTGTTGCCGTTTGAGATATCTTATTATTGCTCGCTAGCTGATTATGTCACTGATATGAGTTAATATAATTTTTAAGAGTTATTGTTGGCATGGTTAGTTATAATGATTGGCTGAAACCTGGGTGCTATTTAAGCTTATTTATGCAAACAAGAGCAAAAGAATTCATAAAGGTTTTTCTTTTTCACTTTCAGTTTATCAACTGAATTGCTTGAGGACAAGCAAAGGTTTAAGCTTGGGGGAGTTGATACGTCTCCAACATATCTACTTTCCCTAACGCTTTTCCTCTAGTTTTGGACTCTAATTTGCATGATTTGAAAGAAACTAGCCCCGGACTGACGCTGTTTTCAGTAGAACTACCATGGTGTTGTTTTTGTGCAGAAATAAAAGTTCTCGGAATGGAACAAAACTTTGCGAGGAATTTTTATATCAAATAAGAGAATTTCTGGAGCCAAGACCTACCGCAGGGAGGAACCTGGGTGGGCACAACCCACCAAGACGTGCCCCCTCACCAGGCGCGCCCAGGGAGGTTGTCCCCACCTGGTGGCCCCGTAGACCTTGAAACCTACGCTATAAAATCCTATTTTTCTAGAAAAAATCAGGGAGAAAGAATTATCACGATCCACGAGACGGAGCCGCCGTCACCTCCTGTTCTTCATCGGGAGGCCAGATCAGGAGTCCGTTTAGGGCTCCGGAGAGGGGGATCTTCGTTTTTCGTCATCACCAATCCTTCTCCATCGCCAATTCCATGATGCTCCCCACCGGGAGTGAGTAATTCCTTCGTAGGCTCACTGGTCGGTGAGGAGTTGGATGATATTCATCATGTAATCGAGTTAGTTTTGTTAGGGCTTGATCCCTGGTATCCACTATGTTCTAAGATTGATGTTGCTATGACTTTGTCATGCTTAATGCTTGTCACTTTGGGCCACGGTACCATGATTTCATATCTGAACTGTTTATGTTATCACCATTATGTCCATGTTCTAGATCCGATCTTGCAAGTCATAGTCACCTACTACGTGTTATGATACGGCAACCCCGGAGTGACAATAGTCGGGACCACTCCCGATGGTGACCGTAGTTTGAGGAGTTCATGTATTCACCGTGTGTTAATGCTTTGTTCCGGTTCTCTATTAAAAGGAGGCCTTAATATCCCTTAGTTTCCAATAGGACCCCGCTGCCACGGGAGGGTAGGACAAAATATGTCATGCAAGTTCTTTCCATAAGCACGTATGACTATTTACGGAATACATGCCTACATTATATTGATGAACTGGAGCTAGTGCCGTATCGCCCTAGGTTATAACTGTCTCATGATGAATATCATCCAACAAGTCACCGATCCAATGCCTACGAATTTGTCTTATATTGTTCTTGCTAAGTTACTACTGCTATCGTCACTATTGCAGTTGCTACAAAAGCACTGCTATCACTGTTACCGTTACCATTGCTACTGTTACTATTATCAAAACTATCAAACTACCTTGCTACCACTACTGCAGGATGCTGCTAACGCGACACTATGATCAGAGACCCTTCGACGAAACTGTGTGCGACGCCACAATCGCAAACGGTGCTGTAAAAAACCGTCAAAAAAGGCGCAACATGTTTGCGATGGCGGATGCATCAAACACGGTTCAGATTTTAGTTGCGTGTGCGATTCAGGGCATACGGTTCAGTTGAATTAATAGTTTTCATTGAGGAGGAACAAAATAAACGGGCAGCCAGATGAAGGTGTGTGCGATGTACATCATACGGTTCACTCGGATGAACTGTTTGTGATTAGGCAACACAAAAGAAACGGTCAGCCAGATCAAGGTGTGTGCGATGTACAGCATAGAGTTCACTCGGATGAACTGTTTTTGATTAGGCAACACAAAAGAAACGGTCAGCCAGATCAAGGTGTGTGCGATGTATGACATGCAGTTCACCCGGATGAACTGTTTGCGTTGAGACAAGAGAACAGAAACGGTTCAATATAAGAAATACCATAAATATTGCAAGGTTCAAATTCAAAGATTACACTGCCCAAATTCAAACATTGCAAGCTGCGTCATTTCTAAAAAGGGATCAGCCGTTGACAAGTCATGTATGGGTTTGACACAATAACTTCCAATTGCTTTGCCATATGCTCTACCAATACGAAGTTCGACATTTTTGTAGGCACTTCCATTCCACAATACCAGCCGGCTCTGATAATCATACCATTGATCTTTCCTAATTAAATGCGTGTTCAACCTCAGTACCCTCAGCACCTTTGCTCTGGCAAGAAAGAACCTGGCGAGTGTAATCTCTGGTGGGGTCCCTCGGTAGGAGTTCAAAGTAATATTTGAGAGATGTAGATCCAGGCATTCGATGTGATTGTCGTTATAAACATCATCCACCTCCGGGCCTAATAAGCACTACAAAAGAAGAGAATGTGTTAGTGCCTACATGCAGTTTTGAACACTGCTACACGCCCATTTGGTATGCACGATTTGTAAAATGCACCAACGTGCCATCTTCGATCTGGCATGATTAACATGGGCATTTGATTACAATCTACTCCCTCCATCCCATAATGTAAGACATTTTTTGACACTGCACTAGTGTTAAAAATGTCTTACATTATGGGACGGAGGGAGTAGAAACATGTAGCCTTCTTCACAAGAGGTTGGATTGGATGAAAAATTCCTTAAGAAAACTAGTACAGATGAATCCAAAGGAGAAATGCTTATGGACGATTGTAACCATATGAATGAAGCAACCAATATGGGGTGGGGGTGTATGTCCTAAAATCCTCCAAAATTCCTTCAGAAATCGTAGTACATTGTCATTGTAAACTTGGGAAAAGGTGCAAAAAATTGAACTCCCTTATGCTTAACATTTAACAGGAAAGGAACATCACCTCGATATACAGCTTCTTTAGTCACGGAAAGCATCTCAGGCAACTGACAACTTGGTCCAGGTTGGGGCCGACAGATTCTAGTGCCAAGACCTTCACTGTGCCCAGAGTCTGGGTGAAGCTTCGCTGCATGACAGACGAACATACATCTTCAAAACTAGAAATAATGTTGATATCAAGAAGGAGAGGTATATAAGACGACTATTGTACCTGAAAGTATAAGATAGACGAGTAGCCCACCACTTTCAATTTCGGCGCAGAAATGACATTGATTCTTGTTGGACCTTGTTGACCAACTACAAGTAATCTCTCTAGTGAAGGTGTGTCCTGGATGACCATATTGTGGTCCACCTTTTGTGATCTCTTGTTGCAGCACCAGCAACACACATAAATAGTTCGGAGAGTCCTGGAGGTGATGTCCAAGGTACTCGACCAATTCATCACCTGAAGACGACGGAACTCGAGTGTAGTACAGCCGCGGAGCAGGCGCTCCATGTCATCCTTTGGGACGCGGACGGCGACGAGCTCGAGGTGCTTCAGTCGTGGTAGAAAAAGAGTGAGCGCGTCATTAAGGGGGGATGGCAGCTCATGAACTTGGCGAGGCGCAGCGTGGGTGCGAAGCGGAGCGCGGACGTTGGCAGCAAGCGCATATGCCCATCATTATAACTTAGCTTCTCGAGCTGATCTATGGCGCGGGATCGGAACCACTCGTCAAGCTTGGCTCGGTCCTTGCCATTGGAACGGAACTTGCTCGTGATAAGGCCTTTTATTGGGCCATCGTGACTGCCGAGGATCTAGGAGAACGCATCCAAGCTTTGGCGATAGCCATGGAAGAGCTTGTGGGCGTCGAGGAGGTCGACGGGGGTGCGGAGCCATAGGGTGCGCCACTGCCGGGAAAGGGCGGCTGTCCTCGCCCGATATTTGATTGGGAGGAGGGATATGATGACTATCAAAATATCATCGGGGAGGTTGTTGATGAAGTCTAGGCCTGCTCGAGTCGCTTGCGGTTCTTTCTCGACCCACCTCCGCTTGTTGGCAGCCTCATTATCCACCTCGTCGGCGGGGACGGAAACCTCTATCTCCATATTCACGCCGTGCTCCGGTGCTTCAGCAGCCCCGGCGTCGCCACTCCCTCCGATGGGGCACTTCGGCGGCATCATCGTACACTGACGGCTTTGAGGACTCAGAGCGGCGTCGAGGATGCGGACGGAGAGAGAGGAATTGTGTGTGTGGCGAGGATGGGGGGTGCAGCCGCTCGGCGGCGCCATTAATATAGACCAGTGGGAGCAAGGCGGGCGGTGGTCCAAGGTTGTCTCGCTTCCCGGTGAGAACGACTGCTTAATCTCTAGTATGAATGAAATCTATGCTTAATTACTGAATTTTAGTTTAAAAAATTAGATAGTGCTATTGATTTTTAGCTGCATATTTTGACAAATCGCAGTGTCTCTTGGCTTAGCGCCGGAATATGGCTTTAATTTGCATACCGTAATCTGAACTGTTTGCGTTGAAGAGATGCACAAATCCTGCGTTGAACAGCTTGTACGCTTCCCGGTGAGCCTGCTCACGGGACTGCGCTCGCACGCCTCCCATTCAGTCAAGCAGTTGTCCACACGACACCTTGCTACCTCTTGAGCATGCGTTGGTTTTCCCTTGAAGAGGAAAGGGTGATGCAACAAAGTAGCGTAAGTATTTCCCTCAGTTTTTGAGAACCAAGGTATCAATCTAGTAGGAGGCCACACGCAAGTCCCTCGTACCTACACAAACAAATAAGAACCTTGCAACCAACGCGATAAAGGGGTTGTCAATCCCTTCACGGCCACTTGCAAAAGTGAGATCTGATAGAGATGATAAGATAATATTTTTGGTATTTTTATAATAAAGATTGAAAGTAAAGGTTGCAAAATAAACGGCGACAGAAATAGCTAGTTGACGGGAGATTAATATAATGGAAAATAGACCCGGGGGCCATAGGTTTCACTAGTGGCTTCTCTCAAGATAGCATAAGTATTACGGTGGGTGAACAAATTAGTGTCGAGCAATTGATAGAATTGAGCATAGTTATGAGAATATCTAGGCATGATCATGTATATAGGCACCACGTCCGCGACAGGTAGACCGACTCCTGCCTGCATCTACTACTATTACTCCACACATGGACCGCTATCTAGCATGCATCTAGAGTATTAAGTTCATAAGAACAAAGTAACGCATTAGGTAAGATGACATGATGTAGAGGGATAAACTCAAGCAATATGATATAAACCCCATCTTTTTATCCTCGATGGAAAAATTACAATATGTGTCGTTTCCCCTGCTGTCACTGGGATCGAGCACCGCATGATTGAACCCAAAGCTAAGCACTTCTCCCATTGCAAGAAAGATCAATCTAGTAGGCCAAACCAAACTGATAATTCGAAGAGACTTGCAAAGATAACCAATCATACATAAAAGAATTCAGACGAGATTCAAATATTGTTCATAGATAATCTTGATCACAACCCCACAAGCCATCGGATCTCGACAAACACACTGCAAAAAGAATTACATCGAATAGATCTCCAAGAAGATCGAGGAGAACTTTGTATTGAGATCCAAAGAGAGAGAGAAGAAGTCATCTAGCTAATAACTATGGACCCGAAGGTCTGAGGTAAACTACTCACACATCATCGGAGAGGCTATGGTGTTGATGTACGTAGAAGCCCTCCGTGATCGATGCCCCCTCCGGCGGAGCGCCGGAAAAGGCCCCAAGATGGGATCTCACGGGTACAGAAGGTTGCGGCGGTGGAAATAGGTTTTCGTGGTGCTCCTAGATGGTTTTGGGATACGTAGGTATATATAGGAGGAAGAAGTAGGTCGGTGGAGCCACGAGGGGCCCACGAGGGTGGGGGCGCGCCCAGGGGGTAGGCGCGCCTCCCTGCCTCGTGGCCTCCTCGGTGATTTCTTGACGTCCACTCCAAGTCCTCTGGATCACATTTGTTCCAAAAATAACTCTCCCGAAGGTTTCATTCCGTTTGGATTCCGTTTGATATTCCTTTTCTGCAAAACATTGAAATAGGCAAAAAAAATAACAATTTGCACTGGGCCTTGGGTTAGTAGGTTAGTCCCAAAAATATAAGTGTATAATAAAGCCCATTAAACATCAAGACAAAATATATAATAGCATGGAGCAATCAAAAATTATAGATACGTTGGAGACGTATCAAGCATCCCCAAGCTTAATTCCTGCTCGTCCTCGAGTAGGTAAATGATAAAAACAGAATTTTTGATGTGGAATGCTACTTAGCATATTCTTCAATGTAATTTTCTTTATTGTGGCATGAATGTTCAGATCCGAAAGATTCAAGATAAAAGTTTAATATTGACATAAAAATAATAATATTTCAAGCATATTAACAAAACAATCATGTCTTCTCGTAATAACATGGCCAAAGAGAGTTATCCCTACAAAATCATATAGTCTGGCTATGCTCTAACTTCATCACATAAAGTATTTAATCATGCACAACGCCGATGACAAGCCAAGCAATTGTTTCATACTTTTGATGTTCTCAAACTTTTTCAATCTTCACGCAATACATGAGCGTGAGACATGGACATAGCACTATATGTGGAATAGAATGGTGGTTGTGGAGAAGACAAAAAGGAGAAGATAGTCTCACGTCAACTAGGCATATCAACGGGCTATGGAGATGCCCATTAATAGATATCAATGTGAGTGAGTAGGTATTTCCATGCAACGGATGCACTAGAGCTGTAAATGTATGAAAGCTCAACAAAATAAACTAAGTGGGGGTGCATCCAACTCGCTTGCTCGCGAAGACCTTGGGAAATTTGAGGAAGCCCATCATTGGAATATACAAGCCAAGTTCTACAATGTAAAGTTCCCACTAGTATATGAAAGTGACAAAACAAGAGACTCTCTATCATATAGATCATGGTGCTACTTTGAAGCACAAGTGTGGTAAAAGGATAGTAACATTGTCCCATCTCTCTTTTTCTCTCATTTTTTTATTTTTATTTTGTTTGGGCCTTTTCTCTTTTTTTATGGCCTTTTTTTTCTTTTTTTTGGTCCGGAGTCTCACCCCGACTTGTGGGGGAATCATAGTCTCCATCATCATTTCCTCACTTGGGACAATGCTCTAATAATGATGGTCATCACACTTTTATTTACTTACAACTCAAAAATTACAACTCAATACTTAGAACAAAATATGACTCCATGTGAATGCCTCCGGCGGTGTACCAGGATATGCAATGAATCAAGAGTGACATGTATGAAAAAATTATGAATGGTGGCTTTGCCACGAATACGATGTCAACTACATGATCATGCAAAGCAATATGACAATGATGGAGCGTGTCATAATAAACGGAACGGTGGAAAGTTGCATGGCAATATATCTCGGAATGGCTATGGAAATGCCATAATAGGTAGGTATGGTGGATTTTTTGAGGAAGGTATATGGTGGGTGTATGATACCGGCAAAAGGTGCGCGGTATTAGAGAGGCTCGCAATGGTGGAAGGGTGAGAGTGCGTATAATCCATGGACTCAACATTAGTCATAAAGAACTCATATACTTATTGCAAAAATCTATTAGTTATCAAAATGAAGTACTACGCGCATGCTCCTAGGGGGATAGATTGGTAGGAAAAGACCATCACTCGTCCCCGACCGCCACTCATAAGGAAGACAATCGATAAATAAATCATGATCCGACTTCATCACATAACGGTTTACCATACGTGCATGCTACGGGAATCACAAACTTTAGAACAAGTATTTATCAAATCCACAACTACTCAACTAGCATGACTCTAATATCACCATCTTCATATCTCAAAACAATTATCAAGTATCAAACTTCTCATAATATTCAATGCACTCTATATGATAGTTTTTATTATACCTATCTTGGATGCTCATCACTTTTAGGACTAAAATTTCAACCAAAGCAAATTACCATGCTGTTTTATAGGACTCCCAAAATAATATAAGTGAAGCATGAGAGATCAATAATTTCTATAAAATAAACCACCACCGTGCTCTAAAAGATATAAGTGAAGCACTAGAGCAAAAACTATATAGCTCAAAAGATATAAGTGAAGCACATAGAGTATTCTAATAAATTCCGAATCATGTGTCTCTCTCTCAAAAGTTGTGTACAGAAAGGATGATTGTGGCAAACTAAAAAGCAAAGACTCAAATACAAGACACTCCAAAGCAAAACACATATCATGTGGTGAATAAAAATATAGCTCCAAGTAAAGTTACCGATGGACGAAGACAAAAGAGGGGATGCCTTCCGGGGCATCCCCAAGCTTAGGATTTTGGTTGTCCTTGGATTTTACCTTGGGGTGCCTTGGACATCCCCAATCTTAGGCTCTTGCCACTCCTTATTCCATAATCCATCAAATCTTTACCCAAAACTTGAAAACTTCACAACACAAAACTCAACAGAAAATCTCATGAGCTCCGTTAGCGAAATAAAAAAACCACCACTTTAATTTACTGTAATGAACTCATTATTTATTTATATTGGTGTTAAACCTACTGTATTCCAATTTCTCTATGGTTTATAAACTCCATTACTAGCCATAGATTCATCAAAATAAGCAAACAACACACGAAAAACAGAATCTGTCAAAAACAGAACAGTCTGTAGTAATCTGCATCTAATGCAAACTTCTGGAACTCAGAAACATCTACCAAAATAGGAAGACCTACAAAATTTGTTTATTGATCTACTGCAATTGGAATCAATATTTTATCACTTTCTGGTGATTTTTAACAATTGTTTTCGTGAACAGAAAGTTTCTGGAATTTTCAGCAAGATCAAATAACTATCATCCAAGAAAATCCTATAGGTTCTACTTGGCACAAATACTAATTAAAACACAAAACCACATATAACCAGAGGCTAGATCAAAGATTTATTACTAAACAGATATAAAAAGCAAGAAAATAAAATAAAATTGGGTTGCTTCCCAACAAGCGCTATCGTTTAACGCCCCTAGCTAGGCATAAAGGCAAGGATAGATCTAGGTATTGCCATCTTTGGCATGCAATACATAAGTAGGTCTCATAATAGATTCATAAGGTAATTTAATCTTCTTTCTAGGGAAGTGTTCCATGCCTTTCCTTAACGGAAATTGGAATCTAATATTCCCTTCCTTCATATCAATAATTGCACCAATCGTTCTAAGGAAAGGTCTACCAAGAATAATAGGACATGTAGGATTGCAATCTATATCAAGGACAATTAAATCTACGGGCACATAATTCCTATTTGCAACAATAAGCACATCATTAATTCTTCCCATAGGTTTCTTAATGGTGGAATCCGCAAGGTGCAAGTTTAAAGAACAATCATCAAATTCACGGAAACCTAACATATCACACAAAGTTTTTGGAATTGTGGAAACACTAGCACCCAAATCACACAAAGCATAGCATTCATGATCAATAATAGGTTCCCACTCATCATAAAGCTTTCTAAGGATAGAAACTTCCAATTCAAGCTTTTCTTCATAAGATTGCATTAAAGCATCAATGATATGTTTGGTAAAAGCCTTATTTTGACTATAACCATGCGGAGAATTTAGCACGGATTGCAACAAGGAAATACAATCTATTAAAGAACAATTATCATAATTAAATTCCTTGAAATCCAAAATAGTGGGTTCATTGCTATGTAAAGTTTTGACCTCTTCAATCCCACTTTTACCAATTTTTGCACCAAGATCTAAAAACTCCGAATCATTGGAACGCCTTCTAACTAAAGTTGACTCATCTCCAGTCCCATCATTATCAAGATTCATATTGCAAAACAAGGATTTAATAGGGGACACATCAATCACTTTTAGATCTTCATCCTTATTATCATGAAAACTAGAAGAACACTCTTTCACAAAGTAATCTTTTTTAGCACGCATCCTAGCGGTTCTTTCATTGCATTCATCAATGGAAATTCTCATAGCCTTGAGAGACTCATTGATATCATGCTTAGGTGGAATAGATCTAAGTTTCAAAGAATCAACATCAAGAGAAATTCTATCCACGTTCCTAGCCAATTCATCAATCTTAAGCAATTTTTCTTCAAGCAAAGCATTGAAATTCTTTTGTGAATTCATAAACTCCTTAACACTAGTCTCAAAATCAGAGGGCAACTTATTAAAATTTCCATAAGAGTTGTTGTAGGAATTACCATAATTATTAGAGGAATTACTAGGGAACGGCCTAGGATTAAAGTTTCCTCTATACGCGTTGTTACCAAAATTATTCCTACCAACAAAATTCACATCCCTAGATTCATTATTATTCTCAATCAAAATAGACAAAGGCATATCATTAGGATCAGAAGAAACACTCTTATTGGCAAACAATTTCATAAGTTCATCCATCTTTCCACTCAAAACATTAATTTCTTTAATCGCATGAACCTTTTTACTAGTAGATCTTTCAATGTGCCATTGAGAATAATTAACCATAATATTATCTAGGAGTTTAGTAGCTTCTCCTAAAGTGATTTCCATAAAAGGGCCTCCCGCGGCCGAGTCTAAAAGATTTCTAGAAGCAAAATTTAATCCGGCATAAAAAAATTGTATAATCATCCATAAATTCAAACCATGTGTAGGGCAATTATGTATCATTATCCTCTCCCAAGCTTGTGCAACATGTTCATGATCAAGTTGCTTAAAATTCATAATATCGTTTCTAAGAAAGATGATCTTAGTGGGAGGAAAATATTTAGAGATAAAAGCATCTTTGCACTTATTCCAAGAATTAATACTATTTTTAGGCAAAGACGAAAACCAAGTTTTAGCACGATCTCTAAGCGAAAACGGAAATAGCTTCAATTTAACAATATCATTGTCCACATCTTTATTCTTTTGCATATCGCACAAATCAACAAAGCTATTTAGATGGGTAGCGGCATCTTCACTAGGAAGGCCGGTGAATTGATATTTCATGACAAGATTCAGCAAAGCAGCATTAATTTCACAAGATTCAGCATCGGTAAGAGGAGCAATCGGAGTGCTAAGAAAATCATTGTTGTTGGTAACAAGAAGCAAGCGAAAGAAACAGGCGAACGGAAAAAGAGGGCGAATAAAACGGCAAGGGTGAAGTGGGGGAGAGGAACATGAGAGGCAAATGGAAAATAATGTAATGCGAGGGATAAGAGTTTGTGATGGGTACTTGGTATGTCTTGACTTGTGTGTAGACTCCCCGGCAACGGCGCCAGAAATCCTTCTTGCTACCTCTTGAGCATGCGTTGGTTTTCCCTTGAAGAGGAAAGGGTGATGCAGAAAAGTAGCGTAAGTATTTCCCTCAGTTTTTGAGAACCAAGGTATCAATCCAGTAGGAGGCCACACGCAAGTCCCTCGTACCTACACAAACAAATAAGAACCTTGCAACCAACGCGATAAAGGGGTTGTCAATCCCTTCACGGCCACTTGCAAAAGTGACATCTAATAGAGATGATAAGATAATATTTTTGGTATTTTTATAATAAAGATTGAAAGTAAAGATTGCAAAATAAACGGCGACAGAAATAGCTAGTTGACGGGAGATTAATATGATGGAAAATAGACCCGGGAGCCATAGGTTTCACTACTGGCTTCTCTCAAGATAGCATAAGTATTACGGTGGGTGAACAAATTACTGTCGATCAATTGATAGAATTGAGCATAGTTATGAGAATATCTAGTCATGATCATGTATATAGGCATCACGTCCGCGACAAGTAGACCGACTCCTGCCTGCATCTACTACTATTACTCCACACATCGACCACTATCCAGCATGCATCTAGAGTATTAAGTTCATAAGAACATAGTAACGCATTAGGTAAGATGACATGATGTAGAGGGATAAACTCAAGCAATATGATATAAACCCCATCTTTTTATCCTCAATGGCAACAATACAATACGTGTTGTTTCCCCTACTGTCACTGGGATCGAGCACCGCATGATTGAACCCAAAGCTAAGCACTTCTCCCATTGCAAGAAAGATCAATCTAGTAGGCCAAACCAAACTGATAATTCGAAGAGACTTGCAAAGATAACCAATCATACATAAAAGAATTCAGAGGAGATTCAAATATTGTTCATAGATAATCTTGATCATAAACCCACAATTCATCGGATCTCGACAAACACACCGCAAAAAGAAGTTACATCAAATAGTTCTCCAAGAGAATCGAGGAGAACTTTGTATTGAGAATCAAAGAGAGAGAAGAAGCCATCTAGCTAATAACTATGGACCCGAAGGTCTGAGGTAAACTACTCACACATCATCGGAGAGGCTATGGTGTTGATGTAGAAGCCCTCCGTGATCGATGCCCCCTCAAGCGGAGCGCCGGAAAAGACCCCAAGATGGGATCTCACGGGTACAGAAGGTTGCGGCAGTGGAAATAGGTTTTCGTGGTGCTCCTCGATGGTTTCGGGATACGTAGGTATATATAGGAGGAAGAAGTAGGTCGGTGGAGCCACGAGGGGCCCATGAGGGTGGGGGCGCGCCTCCCTGCCTCGTGGTTTCCTCGGTGATTTCTTGACGTCCACTCCAAGTCCTCTGGATCACGTTTGTTCCAAAAATAACTCTCCCGAAGGTTTCATTCCGTTTGGATTCCGTTTGATATTCCTTTTCTGCGAAACACTGAAATAGGCAAAAAAAACAACAATTTGCACTGGGCCTTGGGTTATTAGGTTAGTCCCAAAAATAATATAAAAGTGTATAATAGAGCCCATTAAACATCCAAGACAGAATATATAATAGCATGGAGCAATAAAAAATTATAGATACGTTGGAGACGTATCACACCTCCTATAGCCATTAAAACCAAGACACGTGGCGTCACATGAATGGTTAACCGAACGCACGCGGTTTGAATTATACAAACATTTGAGATATTAATGTGGCAGCTATTTTTTTCAAAATGCCTTTGTTGGCTGTCATTATTCGAGTGCGCCTTCTCTCAAAATGGACATGAAAAATACCACAGCATGTCGGGTGCCCTTCCATGATAGCATGCCAAGTTTCATGAATTTCAGACGAGTTTCAGACTTACTAGAATTTAAAAACATAGTATCTCAACGTTTTGCTGGCAATCAACGGTGCCCTGGTGTTTGAAATTCATTCCCATTTCTTGCATGCACCCAAGGACACAGATTTGATTTTTCAACCAATTTATATGCACTGGAGCATGTCCATGTAGTTCAAATTTGAATTATGCACATAAATGCATTGAAAACTCAGTTAATGCATAAAATGTCCAAACGAACCCAAAAAAATCACAAAAATTGGCACAACACTCCTGTTGTTCTATCTTGACATGAGAAATTTTTTGAAATCAATAAGAGGCAATGGATATGTCGGTGTACAAAAGTAGGGGCTCTCCTTTTGACCCCTTTACTTGTGCACGGGCAGTCAGAGCCGCGCCCGCGACCACACTTAATAAAGCAGACGAGGGAAGCCTGAGTGAAGCCGAATGCACAAGACAACCGAGGCAACGCCAAGACCAGAAACACAAAGAGCAGAGGGACGAAGCAGGTTCCCCCGGCAAGACCCTTGCCGGGGCAGCCTCAGCAGCCCCGGCAAGAGCTTTGCCGGGGCAACTTGCCCAACACCAGCATAGCGAGCCACCCTTGGGCCCAAGGGTTCCAAACGCCGTCAACAACTACATTGGAACCAGGGCTCGGGAGGCACCTCCGTGGTGCATGCAGATCTTTGTCAAGATCATAAATACACAGGATCAGATGAGGACTAGAAGACGACGATCCTCGGCAAGATCCTTACCGAGGAGATCCACAAGACCCCCGGCGAGATCCTTGCCGGGGACAACCATGCTACCGTGGCAAGACCCTTGCTGGGGCCCCGGCAAGACCCTTGCCGAGGACGCCTGCGGGTCCACAACTAGGCCCGCATCAACCAAGACTCCGCCGCCGTTCGCATGCAGCTGCCAGCCCAACCAGCTGGACAGGCACCTGTGTGGCAACATGCGGCTTCCAGGCCAACTCAGCAAGCACCTGCGTGGTGGCATGGAGATCTTCGTGAAGGCCCTGCCACCGCGCTACCTCAGCAGCCTGCCTGCCTACATGGTGCTGCCCACATCGCTGGCCTAGGCGCGTGTCGAAGCGAGGCAGAGCGGCGACGGATGGGACGGGCCTCGTTCCCATCCCCGATAAAGCTAATGGACACCTAAGTAGCGCATTTAATGCGCTTTGTCCCATAATGTCGGGCGATAAGCTCGCGCACTGTACACCTTTCCACCTCCTGTGTGCCACTGTGGCGACCCCTTTTGCCTATAAAAGGAGGCCCAAGGCGACCAGGAGAAGGATTCGGCTCTTTTGAACTACACAGCCTCCATAGCTAGTTCGAGAGCTCAAGAACACTCTCAAATACACACCAAAGCAGCACTAGGGTATTACGCATCCTTGCAACCCGAACCTGGGTAAACGATCTATGTGTTGACTTCTAAACCCGCTCTTCTCACAACCCCGCGCCCCGCCAACCCTAGTAGGGATTCCTGTGATCCCATAGGTGTCGTTTCCCCGACATCTTTGGCGCGCCAGGTAGGGGGCGCAGTTGTGAAAATCCAGTCTAGCAGTTAGCCTAGCAGTTCTTCATCGCCATGGCTCCCAAGAAGAAGACGATCATGGCGATCGGCTCGTCAGGAGCCGAACGGCCCGTGCCAGTGCGGGCGAGCAGCGGGCCGGTCGCGGACAGAACCCAAGCCGCGGCCCGCGAGCACTAGCATCGCTCTGGCAGTCAGAGCCTGGCGAGCAGCGTCGTTCGTGCGCCAGACGACGGGCCGCACACCGCCAAATCCAAAGACGGGGATGGACCCCCCACAAGCAGCGCGGGGCCCTCCAGGGGTGTCGCTGTGCCACCTACGGGCGGCGCAGCAACCTACAAGACGCCTACGCCGGCGCCCACAGCGCGCTCTTCCCAGGGTGTGTGCGACGAGCAGCGCCACCACGCTGGAGACCCCGGACGCCGTTGTGGGAAGAGTCATGTGCATCATCTGCAGGACGGAGAAGGCCAGCATGCCCGCCGAAGTGCTGGCGGAAATGGCGCGCAGCCGCTGGGTCATCATAGAGCTCCTTCTAACGTGGTTAGAAGTCGAACCGCGCCACGGTCCATGCAGCTCTCGCTGCCACCCACGCCAGCAGAAGCTTTGGCGCGCGCACAGCTACTCCTCGACTTCCCTGCTGCTGCGGAAAAGCTCGATGAGTGGAGGGCCACCATCCGGAGCCTTGTCGATGTCGCCAATCAAGACGAGCCACGGCCAGCGGGGCCCTTAGGCTGGCGCTCCGTCGAACCACCGCATGCCAGCGGTGGAGGGGCCGGAGGTGCTGCGGCCACGGTGCACTCTCCTCCTCCACGCCAGCCACCGCGGGTGTCGATCCGTTGTGATGACGCTTGTGATAACATTTCCATAGCGTCGTCCGACCCACGGACCCACCACGACCAGCACCAAGTTCTTCGGGAGCGAGCCCATGAAGACGCTCGAACCACCATCGAGCGCCAACGCGATACACGCCACCAGTCAGATAGGCGGGTGGGGCCTGCTATGGACCACCCAGCACCAGGAGGCTCCAGCGGCCTACCTTACGAGGTGGGTTGGCCGGCCTTTACCCGTGAGCTGCGGCAGTTCCAGTGGTCGTCCCACCATACGTTCAAGCCCGACGTCGGCGAGAAGTACAACAGCAAGACCCACCCGTCGGAGTTCCTCAGCATCTACACCATCGTGATGCATGCCGCTGGAGCTCGCGACGACAAGGTGCTTGCCAATTACTTCCCGTTGACCCTAAAACCCAATGTCATGTCTTGGTTGATGCACTTGCCGGCGGATTCCATTTCTTCTTGGTCGGATCTGTGTCATGAGTTCGTTGGTGCCTTCACCGGAGGCCACCAAGCTCATGGCCAGGCGAGTGATTTGCACATCATTCCCCAGAAGGAAGGTGAAAACCTGCGCAAGTACATACAGAGGTTTAGCCGGGTGCAATACAACATCCCAGATGTTCATCCTGCCGCCGTGATCAGCGCGTTCCATCCGAATGTGTGCAACTGCAAGATGCGTGAAGAGCTGACGATGAACAAGGTCAAGGATGTGGCCGAACTCTATGTTCTGGCCGATAGATGCGCTTGGGCTGAAGAGGGGAGGAAATACCCCGGCGAGGACGCCTGCGCGGAAACCGACTCTACGGATGAAGACACCGCCACCATGACGAAGGAGGGTCGGCGTCGCAACAGGAAACGCAACAGCAAGGCCATGCTTGCCGTCGAGGGATCTGACGACACCGGCGCTGCCAAGAAGGCCAAGGAAGACGACCCCGGCAAGGAGATTGCCGGGTGCGCCGCTTGCCGGGCCTTGGCAGCTGCCGACAAGCCAGGAGGCTCCGACAAGCAGTACTGCAAGATCCATCGCACCAAGGGCCATGACCTCCAGAACTGCCGACAAGTCGACCTGCTTGCTGAGAAGCAAAAGGCCAAGTATGAGAGGCGGGATAAGGAGAAGGGTCAGGTTGGTGCCGAAGGATCCGGCAAGAAGCGTGGCGGCCAAGGAGGCTGCCGCGGCAAGGATAACCAACGAGAGAGGCCCGCTCGGGGCCGCGACAAGAAGCAGGAAGACGACGATCATGACGAGGATGATGAGTCCGGTGAGTAAGAGTTTCAGAAGGCTACGGAGGCCATGTGCGTCGATGGTGGTGCCTCGCTGCACACTTCTCACTGCCAGCTCAAGCAATGGGCGCGTGAGATCACAGCAGCAGAGCCATCGTTCGACGCTCAGAAGCCGCTGAAGTGGTCCAGCACGCCCATCATTTTTTACACCGAGGATCACCCTGATCGCACAACTGCGTTCGGGTGTTTGCCATTGTTGGTTTCACCAACGATACGCAACCTCAAGGTGAACAAGATGCTGGTTGACGGCGGGGCCAGTCTGAACTTGATCTCACCCGTTGTGATCAAAAGGCTGCAAATTCCTGACGGAGACCTCGAGGAGACGGGCACGTTTCAAGGGATCAACCCGGGAAGGAGCCAGCCGAAGGGGAAGGTCACGTTGCCTGTGACGTTTGGAGGCGATTTGAACTACAGGACGGAGAGGATTGTCTTCGATGTAGCCAAGATCCCTTTGCCCTACAATGGGATCCTCGGCCTCCCGGCACTAGCCAAGTTTATGGCGGCATTGCATGACGCCTACAACACGCTGAAGATGCCAGGGCCGATGACCATCATCACCGTTCCCTGCGACAAGAAGGATGCGTTGATCTGCGCCGACCTACTCTACCAGGAATCAGTTGCAGCAGCTGTCGCCAAGGCACTTGCTCCTGCCGCTGAAGCCCCGGGAGGGAAGAAGAGGACCGGCAAGACCTCTCGCACCCACTCCGGCAAGCGCACCTCTTCGGAGTGTTGTGCTACCGTCGAGGACGTGCCAGAGAGCTCCACCGGCAAGAGCAAGAAATCCAGAGCTGCGCCACCAGAGACCAAAAAGTTGTCCGTCAAGGAGGATGGCACGGGAGGGGCTTTCACCATAAGCTCCACCCTCGACAGCAAATACGAAAGCGCGCTCGTCACTTTCCTGCGGACGAATGTTGATGTGTTTGCATGGCAAGCATCCGACATCCCCGGCGTTCCCAGGGAAGTGAATGAGCACCATCTTGCTGTGTGCCTGCATGCGCGACCCGTCAAGCAGAAGGTCAGGAAGCAAGCTTTGGAACAGCAGGAGTTCATCACAAAGGAGATCAGGAAGTTGGAAGCAGCAGGCTTGGTGAGGGGAGTGCTCCATCCGACGTGGTTGGCCAATCCGGTGGTGGTGCGCAAGGCAAACGGGGAGTGGAGGCTGTGTATTGATTACACAGATATCAATAAGGCTTGTCCTAAGGACCCCTTCCCGTCGCCGCGCATCGACCAGATTGTTGACTCCACGGCCGGGTGTGATATGTTATCATTCCTCGACGCCTACTCGGGCTACCACCAGATCTTCATGAGAAGAGAAGACGAAGAGAAGACAGCATTCATCACCCCATGTGGTACGTATTGCTTTTTACGGATGCCTTTCGGGTTGAAGAGTGCTGGCTCGACATTCGCAAGGGCGGTCCAAATTGGTTTTGAGCCCCAGCTACATAGAAATATGGAAGCTTACATGGATGGCATAGTGGTCAAAACCAAGGACAAGGCAACTCTTGTACAAGACTTAGAAGAGACGTTTGCCAACCTGCACAAGATCAACCTCAAGCTGAACCCTGAGAAGTGTGTCTTCGGTGTTCCGTCCGGCAAACTTCTCGGGTTCTTTGTGTCGCGGCGTGGGATTGAGGCAAACCCAGACAAGATCAAGGCTATCGAGCAGATTGAGGCGCCCAAGCGGATCAAGGATGTGCGTCGGCTCACTGGCGGCATTGCTGCCATGAGCCGATTCATCTCCAAGTCTGCCGAGCG
The DNA here is from genome assembly GCF_018294505.1 of Triticum aestivum. NCBI lineage: Eukaryota > Viridiplantae > Streptophyta > Magnoliopsida > Poales > Poaceae > Triticum > Triticum aestivum. The sequence continues at coordinate 82,415,116 of NC_057796.1, read as the reverse complement.
CGCCCTTCCCTTTTTCAAGATTTTGGAAAAGGCGGGCCCAATGGAGTGGACCCCGGAGGCCGAAGCAGCACTGTAGGATCTGAAGAAATACATCTCCTCAACACCAGTACTAGTGGCGCCTAAACCGCAAGAGCCGTTGCTGCTGTATCTAGCGGCGACGAATCAAGTGGTCAGCGCCGCACTGGTGGCGCAGAGGGAGGTCCATGAAGAGGCAGTGGTGATACGTCTCCAACGTATCTATAATTTATGAAGTATTCATGCTATTATATTATCTGTTTTGGATGTTTATGGGCTTTACTAAACACTTTAATATTATTTTTGGGACTAACGAATTAATCAGAGGCCCAGCCCAAATTGTTGTTTTCTTGCCTATTTCAGTGTTTCGAACAAAAGGAATATCAAGCGGAGTCCAAACGGAATGAAACCTTCGAGAGAGTTAATTTTTGGAACGGAAGCAATCCAGGAGACTTGGAGTAGACGTCAGGGAAGCTTCGAGGAAGCCACGAGGCAGGGAGGCGCGCCCTACCCCCCTGGGCACGCCCCCACCCTCGTGGGCCCCTCGTGGCTCCCTTGACCGACTTCTTTCGCCTATATATGTCCATATACCCTAAAAACATCGAGGAGCACAATAGATCGGGAGTTCCGCTGCCGCAAGCCTCTGTAGCCACGAAAAACCAATCGGGACCCTGTTCCGGCACCCTGCCGGAGGGGGGATCCCTCACCGGTGGCCATCTTCATCATCCCGGCACTCTCCATGATGAGGAGGGAGTAGTTCACCCTCGGGCTGAGGGTATGTACCAGTAGCTATGTGCTTTGATCTCCCTCTCTCGTGTTCTTGACTCGGCACGATCTTGATGTATCGCGAGCTTTGCTATTATAGTTGGATCTCATGATGTTTCTCCCCCTCTACTCTCTTGTAATGGATTGAGTTTTCCCTTTGAAGTTATCTTATCGGATTGAGTCTTTAAGGATTTGAGAACACTTGATGTATGTCTTGCATGTGCTTATCTGTGGTGACAATGGGATATTCACGTGATCTACTTGATGTATGTTTTGGTGATCAACTTGCGGGTTCCGTAACATTGTGAACTTATGCATAGGGGTTGGCACACGTTTTCTTCTTGACTCTCCGGTAGAAACTTTGGGGCACTCTTTGAAGTACTTTGTGTTGGTTGAATAGATGAATCTGAGATTGTGTGATGCATATGGTATAATCATACCCGTGGATACTTGTGGTGACATTGGAGTATCTAGGTGACATTAGGGTTTTGGTTGATTTGTGTCTTAAGGTGTTATTCTAGTACGAACTCTATGATAGATTGAACGGAAAGAATAGCTTCGTGTTATTTTACTACGAACTCTTGAATAGATCGATCCGAAAGAATAACTTTGAGGTGGTTTCGTACCCTACAATAATCTCTTCGTTTGTTCTCCACTATTAGTGACTTTGGAGTGACTCTTTGTTGCATGTTGAGGGATAGTTATATGATCCAATTATGTTCTTATTGTTGAGAGAACTTGCACTAGTGAAAGTATGAACCCTAGGCCTTGTTTCCTAGCATTGCAATATAGTTTGTGCTCACTTTTATCATTAGTTACCTTGCTGTTTTTATATTTTCAGATTAACAAAACCTATATCTACCATCCATATTGCACTTGTATCACCATCTCTTCGTCGAACTAGTGCACCTATACAATTTACCATTGTATTGGGTGTGTTGGGGACACAAGAGACTCGTTGTTATTTGGTTGCAGGGTTGTTTGAGAGAGACCATCTTCATCCTACACCTCCCACGGATTGATAAACCTAAGGTCATCCACTTGAGGGAAATTTGCTACTGTCCTACAAACCTCTGCACTTGGAGGCCCAACAACGTCTACAAGAAGAAGGTTGCGTAGTAGACATCAAGCTCTTTTCTGGCGCCGTTGCCGGGGAGGTGAGTGCTTGAAGGTATATCTTTAGATCTTGCAATCGAATCTCTTAGTTTCTTGTTTTATCACTAGTTTAGTTTATAAAAGAAAACTACCAAAAAATGGAATTGAGGTCGCCTCATATGCTTCATCTTTTTAATGTCTTCCGTGAAAATAAGGATTCCGATAATTGTGCTCAATTGCTAGAGGAAGAATGATTAAAATGTTTGGCAATAAATATTTGAACGATGAGCATGATTGCAATGTTGTTAGTATGAATTCTTTGAATACCCATGATGCTAACGATATGCAAAGCCACAAGCTTGGGGATGCTATGTTTGATGAAGATGATATTTTTTGTCCCCCAAGTTTTGATGAGCAAATTTATTATGATGAAAGCATGCCTCCTATTTATGATGATTATTGTGATGACACGTATGCTATAAAGAATAAAGATAACCATGAAACTTGTCATCATGATTTTAATTTTCAATTGGATTATGCTTCACATGATAGTTATTTTGTTGAGTTTGCTCCCACTACTATTGATGAGAATAAATTTGCTTATGTGGAGAGTAGTAAAATTTCTATGCAAGTAGATCGTAAAAAGAATGCTTTATGTGCTGGTTATATGGTTGAATTCATTCATGATGCTACTGAAAATTATTATGAGGGAGGAATATATGCTTGTAGGAGTTAAAATAATATCAAGTTTCCTCTCTATGTGTTGAAAATCTTGAAGTTATGCTTGTTTTACCTTCCTATGCGAGTTGATTCTTGTTACCATAAGTTGTTTGCTCACAAAGTCCCTAGGAATAGGAAGTGGGTTAGACTTAAATGTGCTAGTCATATGCTTCATGACGCTCTCTTTGTGTTTCAATTCTTATCTTTTATGCGAGCATCATTGAAATCATCATGCCTATCTAAAAGGCATTAAAGAAAAGCGCTTGTTGGGAGACAACCCAATATTTACCCCTACTGTTTTTGTGTGTACACATGATTAAGCTACTGTAGTAATCATGTTTTATTGCTTTTGTTTCAATAAAGTGCCAAGTAAAACCTATAGGGTCTTCTTGGATGATAGTTACTTGATCTTGTTGAAAAAGTCAGAAACTTTCTGCTCACGAAGACAATTGTTAAAAATCACCAGAACGTGATAAAATACTGATTCCAATTGCAGTAGATCAATAAACAAATTATATAGGTCTTCCTATTTTGGCAGATTTTCTGAGTTCCAGAAGTATACGTTTGATACTGATTACTACAGACTGTTCTGTTTTTGACAGGTTCTGTTTTCTATGTGTTGTTTGCTTATTTTGATGAATCTATGAGTAGTATCGGAGGGTATGAACCATAGATAAGTTGGAATACATTAGATATTACACCAATATGAATTTAGAATGAGTTCACAACAGTACCTAAGTGGTGATTTATTTTCTTATACTAACGGAGCTTACGAGTTTTCTGTTGAGTTTTGTGTTGTGAAGTTTTCAAGTTTTGGGTAAAGATTCGATGGAATATGGAAGAAGGAGTGGAAAGAGCCTAAGCTTGGGGATGCCCAAGGCACCCCAAGGTAATATTCAAGGACAACCAAGAGCCTAAGCTTGGGGATGCCCCAGATGGCATCCCCTCTTTCGTCTTCGTTCATCGGTAACTTTACTTGGAGCTATTTTTTTATTCACCACATGATATGTGTTTTGCTTGGAGCATCATTTTCTTTTGTTATTATTTGCTTACTGTTATTTAGAATAATTTTTTGCATCTCTAGTTTCAATAAAAATGTCAAGGATAGCCTTTACCATGCTTATTTTGCAAGTATACATGTTGCTGTTTGAAAACAGAAAGGTTACCGCTGTTGCAAAAATTCCCTAGAAAAGTCAGAATGTGATAAAATGTTGAAACCTTTTGCATAATAAGCTCTGATAAATTTACTATAGTGGAAAGTTTCTTTCATAATTTTTGGAGCTAGGGAAGTATGGATCTTGCTGCATTCTTTACAGACTGTCCTGTTTAGACAGATTTCTGTTATGTTTGCATTGTTTGCATATGTTTGCTTGTTTAATGATTCTATTTGAGGATAGGACTATTAAATATGCAGAGGCATTTAGTATGCAATGTTGAATAATAATTTTAGTGATTTGCTACAGTAGAGTATGATTAGGTTTTTGCATTGGTTTATACTAACTTATCTCACGAGTCCTTGTTGAGTTTTGTGTGAATGAAGCTTTTGAGATTTAGGGAGACCGTGATATGAGAGGAATTAAGGAGACACAAAAGCTCAAGCTTGGGGATGCCCGAGGCACCCCAAGATAATATTTCAAGAAGTCTCAAGCATCTAAGCTTGGGGATGCCCCGGTAGGCATCCCACCTTTCTTCTTCAACAATTATCGGTTAGCATCGGTTGAGCCTAAGTTTTTGCTTCTTCACATGATGAGTGCTATCCTTGAAATGTCGTTTTATTTTGTTTTTCTTTCTGTTTGAATAAAGTACTTAAGATTTGAAATACTTAAATGAGAGAGAGTCCTCACATAGCTAATATAATTATTTAACTACTCATTGATCTTCGCTTATATCTTTTTGGAGTAGTTTCTCATTTACTAGTGTGCTTCACTTATATCCTATGAGTAAATTGTTGAATGATTTGAATATCATAAATCTGAAATTATATATGTTTCATATGCTTATCCCATGGGGAGTAATGACTTCACATATAAGAAGTAGAGGTGGTAAATTTATTGAAGGTTAGCAAACATTGTATTGGTCACATAAACAATTCATGAAAGAATATTGAAGCAAGAGAGATTTCACATATAAATATACTATCTTGGACATCTTTTGTAATTGTGAGCACTCATTAAAATATGACATGCTAAAAGGTTGATGTTGGACAAGGAAGACAACATAATGGTTATGTTTTCTTATATCCGAAATAAAGTATATTGTCATGGATCATTCAACATGCTGAGCTTGCCTTTCCCCCTCATGCTAGCCAAATTCTTTGCACCAAGTAGAGATACTACTTGTGCTTCCAAACATCCCTTAAACCACTATTGCCATGAGAGTCCACCATACCTACCTATGGATTGAGTAAGATCCTTCAAGTAAGTTGTCATCGGTGCATGCAATAAAAATTGCTCTCTAAATATGTATGATCTATTAGTGTGGAGAAAATAAGCTTTATACGATCTTGTGATGTGGAAGCAATAAAAGCGACGGACTGCATAATAAAGGTCCCTATCACAAGTGGCAATATAAAGTGACGTTCTTTCGCACTAAGATTTTGTGCATCCAACTATAAAAGCGCATGACAACCTCTGCTTCCCTCTGCGAATGGCCTATATTTTATTCTTGTCTTATACCTTATGCAAGAGTCATGGTGATCTTCACCTTTCCTTTTTACATTTTATCTTTTGGCAAGCACATTGTGTTGGAAACA
>NC_057796.1:81786092-81802320 GCF_018294505.1 Triticum aestivum | reverse complement strand
GCCACGAAGGGAATCCTAATTAAGCTATGAATGCATGCCCCCCTCCCAACGAGGTTCACCTAGCAAAGTGCGATATAGCTACCCCCCCACACACACATACACTTTCAGTCGGTGGGCCAGTGAGGCATATATCTCACCAAGATGGATCGTAAAACAGACCAAGAATAATCCACCTTGGTCGTACAACCTCTCTCTTGTTGTTGGTCAAAGTGATGGCCGTCCATGCGACCCCGGAGATGGGCTAGCTTGCCAATAATCACGCAAGTAGCTAGTCCCCAAAGACAACCACTGCATGCGTGTGGCCCAAACATATGTATGGAGAGGTGTGTGTTTTAGTAACAATGGAACAACTTTGATGTGGCACCGTGATTTCGAACTAGAAATCCTCACACCGAGTGAGGGTTAGGTTGACGATGCATATGTATGTTACACCACACTTCAAGCCAACGACGGGGAGTCATATATGCATGCATGCGTGCATAGTATATGCGCTCAAACTTAATTAGGTCTAAATCTCACCATGACCTATACTACCATAACACGAACCAAATGAAGAATCTGCCATGGTAACCTATCTTGTTGTTGGTCAAGGTGATCATGGATGTCCACGCGGGCCCACAAATATATAGGCTTGTCGCCGATAACCACGCGAGGGAGTGTATCATTAGAAGGCAACCACTACATGCATATGTATGGAGGTGATGCGTGCATGCATGTTTGAATACACAACATTGATCTGGCGCGTGTGTCAAAAATCGTACACCAGATCCCCACACAGAGCGAGATCGGTTCATGATGGTGTCGTTGTGCTAGCCACTTCGACTCGATGGGAGGGGGTTCATGCATACACATGCATGTGTGTGTGCTCAAAGTGTATCATGCATGTCATCCCAGAGCAAAAATAATAATCCCCTCCTAAGTCAAATTAACCTCTCTTGTTGTCAGCCAAAAAGAAGTGATGGACCGAGCGGGCCCATAGATGGGAAGCATCGATATCGCTGATAACCGCTTAAGTGGGTGCGAGAGGACAACCACCACCGCTTCGCATGTGGGCCAAACATATATATGTTGAATACCCAAAATGCACAACTTTGATGTGCCACATGCCTCAAAAACCGGAAACCATGCACCCACACAGAGCAAGGTTCATATCAAGTGTACTACATATGATGGTCCCCTTCCCCCCTCTTCACCGCATACTATATGCTTCTGCCGTAATATATGTACAACCCAAAAGAATCCTCATTGATGGTGAAATTAATTAACCTCTCCCGATGTAGGTCAAAGTGATGCATGCATGCATGCATCGACGATGGCCTCATGGGCCCACAGATGGAAGCGTCACACGTGAGTGTCCCAGCTAGGATATATATGCATGTGGCCCAAAAAGGTGTTGTGTGATGTTTGAATAACCAATTTCACAATTTTGATGTGGCATGTGCCTCGGTAACCAAAAAGTCCCAACACTAAGTGAGGTGTACTTGTTCACGGACGCATACATATAGTATATATGCTAGTCCCTCCCACCTCTTCAACGCGTACTATATACCACCATAACACAAACAAAAAAGATTCTACCTGGCTGGTCAAATTAACCTCACTGACGGCTGTTCGTCAAAGTGATGGACGACGACCTCGCGGGCCCACAGAAAGCATCACACGCGAGTATCGAGTGTCGTGTAGGACAACCATCGACTGCATGTGGCCCAAACATTTATGTATGAAAGGGTTGTGTAATGTTTTAAATAAAAATTTCATGACTCTGATATGGCACCAGCCTGTCTAACAAAACGGCCAACCCACATGGTGGCTCACAACTCGTAGTGTACTGCGAGCCACCCGCCACCCCCAGACGCACACACCCACACACACACACCGCGAATCCACCGCAACTACGATGCATGTTAAATTAATTATCCCACGGTGAACATACATGTTACCAAAGGAGGGACGTTTTAATTTCAAAACAATCACAGAGATCATTAAGACCTTTTAGTACATTGATTGATTGATTTTCTATGGTTACAATGTGCAAAAATCAAATTTGAGCTACATGCACATGTGACAGTGCACCTAAATGGATTGCAAAAACACATGTGTCTCACTGGGTGCATGTTTACTCCTCATGCAACAAATTTCAAACATTGAGAATCTTGATTTTTAAATTCTAGTACATCCAAAACTTATTTGAAGTTCATGAAACTTATCGTGTTGTCATATGGATACCAATACAAAGTGGCATTGTACTTTTTTTTATCAAATTTGAGACCAGTTTTGATGTAATCTTTATCTAATTACAGATGGGAGATTATTAATAAGGGAACCCATATCCCAAACGGATTATTTATTCGAACCGTGAGCATTAGACCAACAATGGATACGTGCCATGCTTCGGTTAAGCAATAAAGCGGCAGCATTAATCATCCAAATAGAAAAACAATATACGTGCCGCCGCGCGAGGCCTGTGGAGTGCGAGAAGGCGTGAGTTGATGGGACGCATGCGAGAAGTCCGCCGCGCAGGCAGACGGGGAGGCGTGCGTGCAGGTGTATGAATTGACGGAGGCGTGCTCGCTGCGTTGTGTCATCGGGATGCGTGCGAGTAGCTGCGTGAAACTTTGGTAGGCATGCCAGCAGTCCGGTGCGCGGGCTCACCGGGAGGCGAGCCATTGGATACACTGTCGCGCGCCTCTCTCCCACAACTCCCACTACTCCATATTAATGGTGCGCCCGAGCGGCCGCACCCCCAATCCTCACTACGCACACACAATCCTCTCTCTCTGCTTGCATCCTCGACGCCGCTCTCAGTCCTCATAGCCTTCAGCGTATGAGGATGCCGCCGAAGCGCCCCGTCGGAGGGAGTGGCGACGCGGGGGCTGATAAAGCACTGGAGCATGGCGTGGAGATGGAGACAGAGGTTGTTGTCACCGCCGGCGAGTTATCGTTGCACCCTGATGTCGTCGACGGCGTCGAGCTTCCACAGCCGGAGGTGGAGTTCCACACCGACTCCGACGACCACTCCGGCGACGACTCCGACGACCACTTCAGTGACGACTCCGACGACGACGGACAGCTGGTTAGTCATCTTTACCCATTTATGTGTCAAATAGATCATAGGGTTTCTCTGGTTACTCCTGCCTCCCCCTTTTTGGAATAGAAATCATGTGGTTATGTTCTCCCAATCCATGAAATTTGAGTAAGTTTCGTTAGATCCGTGTAGTGTATTGATTGTTTGAATGGTACAGGTGATAAGTGATTAGTTGTTTCATCTGTGCAAATGATTTCTGCTAGTTATCCGACTAGGGTTAGTGTTCATGCTAATAATTCCTAGCCAAGACTTGACAATTGATTTTGAATGACCTACATATGTTTGTGCCAATATTCTCTTCAAGATTGGTCTATACATAGACGACTGTGCTTAAAAATCGAACCATAATCTCTGGATATGTATAAATAAATAGCCATAAATTCCTAATCCTACTTCATGGCATGTAATCAGTGATTTGATGCCAAATTTGTTTTACTATTTGTATAGGTGTTGTCTAACGATGTGCACAGCGAGGATGAAGATGCTCAGAGGAGGTACAAGAGGCGAATCCTGAGGGAGCTTTATGCGGGCATGCATAACAGGCGTATTAGGACCTGGAACGACGGCTATGGATGCCCATTTTGCAACCACAAGATTCATGACGCGTATCTAAGTGTTCTGGCGCATGCAAGAGGACGGGCCGTTGGCTCCTTCAAGCAGAAGTATTCTCGCAGGGTGGCGCACGGCGCGTACGCCAAGTACCTGGAGAAGCTTCAGGATCGTGCCGGCCACATGTGAGATGAGATGTGGGATGGATCGAACTATGTACGCTTGAGTATTCTTAATGATGGTTGAACTATGTACTTATGGTTGAACTATGCTTATGTATGTGTACGCTTATTATCTATGTTTGAGTATGTTAAATATTTCGCCAAATTTTGGTAAACATTACAATGGGGGACCAATAAACCAGGACGGAGGTAGTGCGTCAATCACACACGGTTCCCAAAATTGGAACCGTGTGCAATGACTTTCATTTTGCCTGCTGCGTCAATCACACACGGTTCGCTCTAGCAAACCGTCGCCCCCAAAATTCTTTGTGGGACAGAAAACCCTCACCATCCCCACATCACAAAACCCTCACCCTGCCCGCCACCCCCTCAGCCCCTCCGCTAAGTTCCCCATTCACACCTGCACAAGCTCCTCCGCGTCTATGCCATGGCACCGCCTATCGCGGCTAGCTCGACGCCTGCCGCCGCCGCCAGGCTACCGGCAATGCCCACCGCATTTTGCCACTTCCGCTTGCTGCCGCCTATCGCCATAGACTTTCTCAACGCTGCTCGCGGTCGACCCAGCTTCGCTCGGTTGGGGAATCTGCCGTACTGAGAGTTATTTCTCATGGACGGCAAGGTAACTAATTTAACGAGATATTATCTCATCTCTTACCCCAGTTCATCTGCCTCCTTTAATCACCCGGCGGAAATTGCCATGAATTCATTTTTATTCAAGCTGATTTGAGGGTTTTCTTTCATTCATAGAATGTACAGTGTGCCGACACTTTAGGACTTGGCGACCGCCGCCAGAGATTCCATCTCATCGTACCAGATAACTTGAGGACGCACGCGGTATGTTCAATCTCACCCTAAATCGGTTGACATGGCCCACTTTCCTGAACATATTCTAAATATTGCTACATTTGGATAAAAGGTGCCACATGCACCATATACGTCAAAAGGGATTTTTCCCCTCTTCTTTCTATATTAGGCAAATTAATGATGTATTGTTCTTTCGATTACTCTCATATTTCCATGACATCATGTTTACCCTATCTGTTTAATTATAGACTTTTGTCCTTCGATTTCAACTGATGTACAGTTCTTTCAATTTGGGCCCATATTTGCATGTTACCATATTTTCTTTAACAATCCTACCATTTTCTGGAGGACATCCCTCGCTATGCAACAGATTATGTAGTGCACAATTTTTTCCCTTTACATACGTCAAGGCTCCACGAATGTCATACTGCACACAAACCACGGATTTACAATCGTTGCTACTGTAAGACTTAATGAACGTGGTGACTCCTATTTTGGCACTGGCTTTTGGAATAAAATTGCAAAGTTTTATGTACTAAAAGCTGGCACTAAAATTGCACTGCACATAGAAGGACCTGGTCATGAGATATATGCTATCTTCCCCGACAAAATCATCCGTCCAGACCTTGCTCGAAGTAAGTTTTCTTTTCAACTATCTGCATATTTTGACTTTCCCAGCAATGTCAAATGAATTGTGTAGTATTTAAGCAACGAATTGTTATTCCCTTTTCTTACTATATTCCTACCTAATAACTTCTAGTTACCAATACACTTTTCTGTTGCCTTGTTTTAACTAAATATTCCCTGTACTCCCATTTCTATCAGAAAGCGCCACTGACAAGGAGACTCCGGAGGTGGAGAACAGGGCTGCCAACAAGCGAAGGCGGGGCGAGCTAGAACCGCAAGCGACTCCAGCAAGCCTAGACTTAATCAGCAGCCTCCCCGATGATATGTTGAGAGTCATCATCTCCCTCCTCCCAATCAAATATGGGGTGCGGACAACCCTCCTTTCCCGGCGGTGGCGCCCCCTATGGAACTCCAGCCCTCTTGACCTCATCGACACCCACGAGCTCTGCCATGGCTATCGCAAAAGCTTGGATGCGTTCTCCAAGATCCTCGGCAGTCAGCTTGGCCCAACCAAAGGCCTTAGAATGGGAAAGTTCCGTTCCAACGGCAAGGACCGAGCCAAGCTTGACAACTGGTTCCGATCCCCCGCCCTAGATCAGCTCGAGGAGCTCACTTTCGATGATGGGCATATGCGGTCGCTGCCAATGTCCGCACTCCGCCTCGCGCCCATGCTGCGCGTCACCAAGTTCAGGAACTGCCATTTCCCGCCCCTTAATGACGCGCCCGCTCTTATTCTACCACGACTGAAGCACCTCGAGCTCGTCGCCGTCTGCCTCTCAAAGGGTGACATGGAGCGCCTGCTCCGTGGCTGTACTGCACTCGAGTACCTTCTTCTTCAGGCGATCAATGGGTTGAGTACCTTCCACATCACCTCCATGACTCTCCGGACTATTTATGTGTGTTGCTGGTGCGGGGGGAACACATCACAAAAGGTGGACCATGGTATGGTCATCCAGGACACACCTGCACTTGAGAGATTACTTGTAGTTGATCAAGAAGGACCAACAAGAATCAATGTCATTTCTGCGCCGAAACTGATAGTGGTGGGCTACTCGTCTGACAAATACTCTGAACTTGTTATTGGATCCACACTCGTTCAGGTACAACAGCCGCCTTCTACCTCTCCTTCTACAAATTAACATTATTTCTAATTTTGAAGATGTTTGTTCGTCTGTCATTCAGAAAATGATTCCGACAAGCTTGACCCCGAAACTGCGCACAGTGAAGGTCTTGGCACTAGAATCTATCGGGCCTGACCTGGAGCAAGTTGTCAGTTTCCTGAGATGCTTTCCATGCCTGGAGAAGCTATATATCGAGGTGATGTTACTTTCCTGTTAAATGTTAACCATAAGGGAGTTCAATTTGTGACACCTTTTTCCAAGTTTACAATGACAATGTACTATGATTTGTGAAGGTTCTTTTGGAGGATTTCAGTACATACATGCCCCCCCAATTATTGGTTGCTTGATTCATATGGTTACAATCAATAAGCATTTCTCCTTTGGATTCATCTGTACTAGTTTTCTTAGGGAACTTTTCATCCACTCCAACCTATTGTGAAGAAGGCTACATTTTTCTAGAATGTAATCAAATGCCCATGTTAATCATGTCAGATCGAAGATGGCATGTTAGTGCATTTTACAAATCCTGCAAAACAAATAGCTAGGCCTGTAGTAATGTTCAAAATTGCATGTAGGCACTAACACGTTTTCTTCTTTTGCAGATAAGATTAGGCCCAGTGGCGGATAATGTGATACAATATAACAATCACGTCGAATGCCTAGATCTGCATCTCTCAGAAATTACTTTGAACTCCTACCGAGGGACCTTACCGGAGATTATATTCGCCAGGTTCTTTGTTCTCAGAGCAAGGGTGCTGAAGGAAATGAGGTTTGCCCTACATTTATTCCGCAAAAATGAATGGTCTGTTGATCAGCGCCGACGCCTGCAGCAGAATGGAGTAGGCTCCAAAAATGCTGAACTTCATTTTTGAACTTCAGATGATAGAGTAATCGGAAGTCATCGGGTCAACCCCATACATGACTTCTCAGTGGCTGACCCCTTTGCAAAAATTGTGAGGTTTCGAATCCAGACTTAGAAGCGGTGACATTAGTTTGAACCTCTCTTATATCCATGTCCAGCGCATCAGCGCGAGCGTTTGCAACTGATGAGCTGAATTTCATTTCTAATATCAGTTTGAACCTTGTAATCTTTGAATTTGAGCCATATAACTCTGGAATTTGAACCTTGTAACTTTTCGAGCTTTTGTGGTACAATCGTTGAAATGGCATCGTATGAGACTCGTATATTGCTAGCACTATTTTGACCTTAATATGCAATGGTCTTAGATTTTATTAACCATTCTCGAATCAGTTTACCTTGTCGATCTCACAGCCCATAATTTGTATAGCTAAGTCGACTGCGATCTTCGACATTATTGCACATAGTTGGTTTCTTCCACCGTGTGGATTGTAGAGTGCAGCATTAATTATCGCACTCGAGTGTCCATCATCACCCTTCTATGTAACTTTGACCTTATCACCCAAGGGTAAACTTATGAACGAAGTCATTCCACACACTTCGTTTTTACAAAGCCTTTTGCCAATAAACGCCCACGATTTGTCCATCTTCTAGCCGATGCGTGGCCAAACTAGCCGGGCAGGAAGCTTGCGCGGTAAACAACGCGGTAGCGCGGGAACAGGCTCACTGACGATACATTTGGCGCCTCTTCGAGCCCACGCCTGCAGTGCGGCGTTGTCAAGCGTGCACTAGACTCTAGAATCCTCCGCTATGAACGCCGTGACAAGACGTGACGATTACAGGCCGATCGGCCCCCATTTATTATAGCGGCCATTTAACCTACCCTTGTGTCTCTTCAACCTTTCGATCGCTCCCCACCATTGCAAGAAGCACACACACCATGAGAAATTCTTAGAGGGTATCCTGCGCGGCTCCAATGGCGCTCTGAGCGGCTGCTGACGACGAGCAGCAGTTCACCATGCGTGCCGTGGTGGACACCCACAGAAGGTTCATGGACCTCTCGGTGATGTACACCAACGATCCGGTTTGGGTGGAGCACTCCATCCACATCATGGAGCTGTTGCTTGCCGAGGATAAGTACAAGGTGGTCGGGTTCGCCCTCGAGTACCCCTGCGCTCGTGCCGGGTCTCATCCAAGGTCGCCGTCACCCACATGTGCGTGCACCACCACGTCCTCTTCTACCACTACTGCCTAGCCACAATGCCTTGCGAGCGTTTCGCCAGGTTTGTCAATAGCCCCCACTACATGTTCGCTATGATGGAAATCACCAACGATGTAAAGGCACTCGAGAGTTCGGGCATCGCCTGCCAGAATCTTCTCGACATCCAGGGCCAATACAAGATCTGGGGCAGCAAGGAGCATGAGAAGGACTCACTGGTTCACCTCGCCGAGGCCATCATCAACCCCTACTACAGAAACATGAAGGATTCATGCAACAAGGACAAGCGTGTCTGGCACTCGGCCTGGATGGAGAAACTCGACAAAGCTCACGTCGTGTACGCGACCAAGGAGGTGTACACGAGCTACGGCATGTACAGGCGGATCGTTGACATGAGGAAGTGCCTCCTTCCCCAAAACGGCCAAGGATACAGCCGGAAGCAGAGCAATGGCAAGCGTCGTCGCAACAATAAGTAGATGATTAGATCCTCGTTTCTCCTACTTTATTATGCATGTAATTGCTTACTTTGGTGTGCGCAACTGTTGTGTGTGTAGTCACTTGTGTAATTGTATGCTTATTTTGGTTATGCAATGCTGTCTTTTTAAGTATATATGTTGATGCTCTATAGACAGAGCGTAGATGGTGTGCGGACAAAGAAAATCACATCGCACACGGACTAAACAATGGAACCCGTCGGTGATGTTTTCATCGATCACTCACAATTGTATACCAGCAATCGTTTGCTCACAACACACACGGCTTGTTAGCAGTAATCGTCTGTGTTCTTATCGGTCTTCGCACATGTTTCTGATTATAGACCTGTTTGCCTCGTATCACACACATCTTGTTCATTTGAACCATTTCTGTTCTCATGTCTCAACGCAAACAGTTCATCCGAGTGAACCACATGCCGTATATCGCACACACCTTTGATCTTGCTGACCGTTTCTTTTTTGTTGCCTAATCACAAACAGTTCATCCGAGTGAACCGCATGTTGTACATCGCACACACCTTCATCTGGCTGCCCGTTTCTTTTGTTCCTCCTCATCGCAAACAGATAATTGAGCTGAACCATATGCCCTGCATCGCACACGCAACTAAAATCAGAACCATGTTTGATGCATCCTCCATCACAAACGTTTTGCACCTTTTTTGATGGTTATTTTACACCACCATTTGCAATTATGGCATCGCACACAGTTTCGTCGAAGGGTCTCTGATCGTAGTGTCGCGTTAGCAGCATCCTGCAGTAGTGTATTACTCCACACATCGACCGCTATCCAGCATGCATCTAGTGTATTAAGTTCATGGAGAAACGGAGTAATGCAATAAGAATGCTGACATGATGTAGACAAGATCTATCTATGTAGAGATAGACCCCATCGTTTTATCCTTAGTAGCAACGATACATACGTGTCGGTTCCCTTTCTGTCACTGGGACCAAGCACCGTAAGATCGAACCCATTAAAAAGCACCTCTTCCCATTTCAAGATAAATAAATCAAGTTGGCAAAACCAAACCCAAATATCGGAGAAGAAATACGAGGCTATAAGTAATCATGCATATAAGAGATCAAAGAAACTCAAATAACTTTCATGGATATAAAAAGATATAACTGATCATAAACTCAAAGTCCATCAGATCCCAACAAACACACCGCAAAAGAGTTACATCATATGGATCTCCAAGAGACCATTGTATTGAGAATTCAGTGAGAGAGAGGAAGCCATCTAGCTACTAACTACGGACCCGAAGGTCTAAAAAGAATAACTCACGCATCATCGGAGAGGCACCAATGGAGGTGGTGAAAACCATCCGAGATGGTGTTTAGATTGGATCTGGTGGTTCAGGACTCCGCGGTGGCTGGATGAATATTTTGTCGACTCCCCTAGGGTTTCTGGAATATTGGGGTATTTATAGAGCAAAGAGGCGGTCCGGGGGGCACCCGAGGTGGGCACAACTCACCAGGGCACGCCTGGGCCTCCTTGCGTGTCCTGGTGGGTTGTGCCTCCCTCGGGGTACCCCCCAGGCGCAGCCAGGTCCCGTTGTGTTCCTTATCGCCCATAAAAATTCTACGTAAAGTTTCGTGGCATTTGGACTCCGTCTGATATTGATTTCCTGCGATGTAAGAAACATGCAGAAAACAGCAACTGGCACTTGGCACTATGTCAATATGTTAGTACAAAAAATGATATAAATTGACTATAAAATGATTATAAAACATCCAAGACTGATAATATAACAGCATGGAACAATAAAAAATTATAGATACGTTGGAGACGTATCAGCATCCCCAAGCTTAACTCCTACTTGCCCTCAAGTAGGTAAATGATAAAAACAGAATTTTTGATGTGGAATGCTGCCTAACATGTCATATCATATTCTTTTCTTTATAGAATGGACATTTTGACTTTTATGTGATTCAAAGCAATAGTCTAGTTTTGACATAATAATTTAGATACTCAAGCATATCAACAAGCAACCATGTCTTTCAAAATATCAATGTTAAAATAAGTTATCCCTAGACCATCATGCTCAACCATTGATCCATTCATGAAACACACTCGAATATTAGCTATATCCAATACTTAAGTACGATCATATTTCCTCCTAGTTGGTGCTTTTGTAAGAGAAGATGGAGACTCAAATTCAAAAATAAAAATTGCATAAAGTAAAAGAAAGGCCCTTCACAGAGGGAAGTAGGGATTTGTAGAGGTGCTAGAGCTCAAAGCGAAAAATTAGAGATAAAAACATTGTGGGAGGTGTATCCATCCCACCAACGAAAACGACTTAGAGTTCCCAACACTTTCCATGCTAGATATGCCATAGGCGGTTCCCAAACAGAAAATAAAGTTTATTCTTTTTTCCACCAAACTTTCACTTTCCATGGCTAGCCGTATCCACGGTTGCCCTCCATACCAACACTTTCCAAGGAATTTATTATTTGACAACATAAAGTAAATTAATTTTTGCATTTCGGGACTGGGCATCCCTGAAACCTTTGCCTTACTCTCGTGCAATGACAAGTGAATAAACACTCATCGTGAGAATAACACATCCAGCATGGAAAATATTAGCCACCCGTCACCGCTCCGCGAGCGAAACAAACATACAAAAGAGAAGTTTATTTCGAAAATTAGAGATGGCACATGCAAATTTGCTTAGAACGGCAAAAGAATACCGCATATAGGTAGATATAGTGGACTCATGTGGCAAAACTGGTTTAAAGGATTTTGGATGCACAAGTAGAGATCATACTTGGTGCAAAATGAAGGCTAGCAAAAGAATGAGAAGCGACCAACCAAGGAACGAATAATCTCATAAGCAAGCATTAAGCATAATTAACACCGAATAATGCACCACAAGTAGGATATAATTTCATTGCATGTCTATTGACTTTCGTACTTGCATAGGGAATCACAAACCTTAACACCAATATTCTTACTAAAGCACAATTACCCATCAACATAACTCACATATCACATCATCATATCTCAAAACTATTACTAAGAAACAAGTTTATTTTGTCCAATGATCTTCATGATATTTTTTATTATATCCTTCCTGGATATCTATCACTTTGGGACTAATTTTCATCTGTTGCTTTTCATAAGCTCAAACAAATATAAGTGAAGATCAAGAGCATAATTCTTATTCTTTCTCTCAAAATAATTTAAGTGAAGCAAGAGAGAATTTCTTGAAAATTTTACTAACTCTAAAATAAATCTAAGTGAAGCAAGAGAGCATTTCTTCAATAATACTAAAGTACACCATGCTCAAAACGATATAACTGAAGCACTAAAGCAAGTCCGTAGCTCATAAAAGATTTAAGTGAAGCAAAGAGAGCAATTCTAACAAGTCATGACATAATTTTGGCTCTCTCAAATAGGTGTGTCCAGCAAGGATCGATGACTTAAAACAAAAAATAAAACAAGCAAAGACTCATATCATACAAGACGCTCCATGCAAAACACATATCATGTGACGAATAAAAATATAGCTTCGAGTAAAACACCGATAGTCGTTGGAAGAAAGAGGGGATGCCACTCGGGGGCATCCCCAAGCTTAGTTGGTTGCTCATTTTTGGATAATAGCTTGGGATGCCGGGGCATCCCCAAGCTTCGGCTCTTCTATCCTTCCTTCATCCATCGTAAGATAACCCAAAACTTGAAAACTTCAATCACACAAAACTCAACAAAGACTTCGTGAGATCCATTAGTATAAGAAAGCAAACCACTACTATAATTACCGTATCAAACCAATTCATATTTTTTTTGTATTATATCTACTGTATTCCAACTTTTCTATGGCAAAAGCTCATCAAAGAAAATCATAGAGCCATCAAAATAAGCACACAATTCTGAAAAATAGGACAACCAGGGTAATTTGTATATTAATCTTCTACAAAAAGAATTGGCATTTTATCACATTCTGGTGATTTTTAACAATTGTTTTCGCGACTGCATAAGTTTCTGTTTTTCAACAAGATCAAACAACTATCACCCAAGAAGATCCTGTAGGGTTTACATGGCACAAACACTAATTAAAACACAAAAAACACAATCATACCAGTGGCATAATTGTGCAAACACACAAGAACATAAAGCTCAAAGCAAAAATAAATTTTATTCATTGGGTTGCCTCCCAACAAGCGATATAGTTTTACGCCCTTAGCTAGGCATAAAGCAAGGATCTAAGTATTGTCATCTTTGGTTCGAGATCCATAAGATACCTTCATGATTGATTCATAAGGTGGCTTAATTCTTGTTCTAGGAAAGTGTTCGATACCCTTCCTCAAGGGAAATTGGAATTTAATATTGCCTTCTTTCATATCGATCATGGCACCGATAGTGCGTAAAAACGGTCTACCAAGAATGATTGGACACGACCGATTGCAATCAATATCAAGAACAATAAAATCTATGGGCACATAATTCCTATTTGCAAGAATAAGAACATCATTAATTCTTCCCATAAGCTTTTTAATAGTAGAATCCGCCAAGTGCAAATTCAAAGATCATTCTTCAAGATTAGTAAGACCAAGCACATCACATAAAGATTTCTGAATTGTAGAAACACTAGCACCCAAGTCACACAAAGAAAACACTCATAATTTTTAATATTGACTTTGATTGTAGGTTCCCATTCATCATGCAATTTTCTAGGAATTGATACTTCTAATTCCAATTTTTCTTCAAAAGCTTTCATCATAGCATCAACAATATGTTTAGTAAAAGCTTTGTTTTGTTCACAGGCATGGGGTGAATTTATCATGGATTGCAACAAAGAAATACAATCAATCAAAGAGCAACCATCATAATTAAAGTCTTTGTAATCCAAAATAGTGGGCACATCAGTAGTTAAAGTTTTGACCTCTCCAAACCCACTTTCATCAATTTTCTCAACAAGATTTTCACCCTCCGAAATATTGGGACGCCTTCTACCTAAAGTTGACTCTTCTCGAGTCCCTTTTTCATCAATCTTAACTTTATTAAACCAGGAATCAATAGAAGAAACACCAATCATTTTAAGATCTTCATCACTTTTGTGAAAGAAATCACTAGAAAACGCTTTTTTCTAAAAATTCTCTTTTAGCTCTAAGCATAGACCGTCTTTTCTTAATTTCATCCATAGTAACATTAGCTTTGATTGATTCATCAACCTTAGGCACAAAAATTTTCATCTCGAGATTTTCCACATCATGAGCAATTCTATCAACACTTCTAGACAAATCATCAATCTTACTCAACATTTCTTCTATGGAAGTGTTGAAAACTTTTTGCGTATTGATAAATTCTTTAATATTGTTCTCAAGATCAGAGGTGTTCCTATTATTATTATAACATTGATTTCCATAGTAATTACCATAATTATTAGAGGAATTACTAGAAAAGGCCTAGGATTAAAATTACCTCTATAAGCATAGTTATTGAAATTATTTCGAGAGATAAAATTCACATCTATGGCATCACTATTTTTCTCAATCAAAGTAGACAAAGGCATATAATTAAAAATCAATAGGAGCACTTTTACTAGCAACCAATTTCATAAGAGCATCAACTTTTTCACTCAAAGAAAAAATTTCTTCAACCGAATTAACTTTTTTACTAGTAGGAGCTCTTTCGGTATGCCACTGTGAATAATTTGCCATGATATTATCAAGCAATTTGGTGGCTTCACCCAAAGTAATTTCCATAAAAGTACCACCCGCGGCAGAATCTAAAAGATTACGAGAAACAAAATTCAACCCCGCATAAAATTTTGTATGATCATCCAAAGATTTAACCCATGAGTTGGGCAATTCCTTAGCATCATTTTCATCCTTTCCCAAGATTGTGCAACATGCTCATGTTCATGTTGCTTGAAATTCATGATCTGGGTTCTAAGGGAAATAATTTTTGTGGGAGGAAAATACTTAGTGGTAAAAGCATCTTTGCACTTATTCCAAGAATCGGTACTATTGCGAGGCAAAGAAGAGAACCAAATTTTTGTAGAATCACGCAAAGAAAACGGGAATAATTTCATCTTCACAACATCATTGTCCACATCTTTTTACTTTTGCATATCGCATAATTCAACGAAGGTATTAAGATGGAACGCGGCATCCACATTAGAAGTACCGGAAAATTGGTATTTCATAACAAGATTCAGCAAAGCAGTATTAATATCACAAGAATCCGCACTAGTGGCGGGAGGAGCAATCGGAGTGCCAATAAAATCATTGTTGTTGGTATTTGAGAAATCACATAACTTGGTGTTATCTTGAGTCATGATGGCCAAACAACAAGATTGCACTCAAAAACAGATCTGACAAGAAAATGGCGAACGGAAAAAGAGAGGCGAATAAAACAGCAAATTTTTGTGACGTGGGGGAGAGGAAAACAAGAGGCAAATGGCAAATAATGTAAATTGCAAGGAGATGAGATTTGTGATTAGGAACCTGGTATATCACTACAAAAAAAAGACACATCCGTGACATTTTGGGCCGAACGAAAATCTTTTCTGTCATACTTATGACACTTCTATGACGATAACTGTGACAAAACCCGGTATCATCATAGATGTGGTGGGGTCCTACTTCTATGACAAAAAATCATGACAGAAAAATTATGACAGGCTTTTCGTCCTGGGCGGGCCTGTAACGCCCAGGATCCGATGCACCAGGTGTCTGCCAGTTATTCGCCGTCCTTGCCATGTCAGCTGCTTGCGTGTTGCATTTTGCCATGTCATCATCTGCATTACATCCTCATGTTTTTCAAAACTTGCATCCGGTCTTTTTCCCCGTTGTCCGTTTCGCGTTCCGACACTCTCACACGCACCCGTTGCCCCTCTCAGACCTTGTTTTGTGAGTGGCATTTGAATGTTCTCGGAATGGGATGAAACTTGGCGCGTGGTGTTGTTTTAGAGTAGCTAGACCGCCTGTCAATTTTCGTTCCATTTGGAGTCCGTTCGGCGCCCCAACGGTTAACTGCGTAGCCCGAAACCCCTCTCTCTTTGCAGCCCAACACCTCTTCACCACAGCCCATGAGCCCATCCAAACCCCCTCCATGCTCTCGGTCGTTCGATCACGATCGTGTGGGCGAAAGCCGCTCCTCATTTGGAGTCTCCTAGCTCCCTCTACCTATAAATATGTGCATCCCCCCCCCCCGAATTTTTCGCAGTCCAAACCCTAGCAATCTTCCCTCTCCGCCGCCGGACTCTTCTTCTCCACCGACGGACATGTCCGGCCGCCGCCCGAGCCAACCACGCGTTGACACGTGTCCCCGCGCCCACATCCCCGC
>NC_057796.1:81783209-81785750 GCF_018294505.1 Triticum aestivum | reverse complement strand
CGACGCCGGCGAGCGCCGACCTCGCCGCTGTCCCCACCGCGCGCCCGCGACCCCGCCGCCTCGCCGTCCCGGATCCGCTCCACCCTCGTCCTCTCCGGCGAGCTTCATCGACTCCGGCCGCCGTCTCCCTCAACTCCGGCGAGATCTCGTCGGGTGGACGAGATCCATCCGCTCCTCGTACCAAACAGCCTCCCCGCGTCCCGATCCACTCCGTCCCGGAACCACCCCGTCCCGCGTTGATTTTCGCGGAGGTTAAATTCCACAGTGTCTCGGAGCTCTCTGTTAGTTTTATGCCCTGTCCATCATGTCATATCTCCATGCTCGTTGCTCCGATTTGTGCATAAAATATGTCAAAATATTCATTGTGAGATGCTCTACATTTAATTCCATTGTACCATGCTTCTTTGAAGCCATATGGATGCCCTTATCATTGTTCCAAGAGTGCAATGTGATGTTAACCTGCTGAGACTGTTATAACTTGATGTTTTGTCATTTTTGTTGCATTTTGTGTGTGCATCCTATGAGCATGGTGTCTACATGTTTGTGAAGCATATCCATGCCATAGTTACATTGGTGCAAGCCTTGTATTTTGTTATGCCTTGTAGTGAGTGCATCAAGCTTGTGAAGTGGGCTACTTGCTGTTAATGTTCTGTCAATGCTGAAACTGTTATATCATGTTGCTATCTTTGCTTGATGGTACCAATTGATCCATGCATATTCTGGAGACGTTCTCTAAGGATGTTTTATTATACATGTGATGCTCTATCAATCCATGCCTTTGTTTGCATTTATAGCATGTTGTAGCCTGTTGTAATCTTGCTCTCAAATTGCTAAATAATATTGCTGTCAGCCTGTTAACATTAAGTTCAGTTTTACCATGTGTTTTTTGCTAGTGATCCATGCACCCTATGATTATACTATTGCCATGCTTAGCTTCATGAACATGTCTTCTTACTGTGAGTTACCTTCACTTGCCATGAAATGCTTTGTGATGAGTGATTTGAGCTCGCAAAGATGCCTTCATAATTCTGTTTATGAAACTTGCTATGTTACATGGGTGCCATCATATCTTCTGTGCCTTTTTGGCTCGTGATCAGTAAGGGACTTTTGTTCCATGCAATTATTAGATTCATGCCATGCCTTTGTTTGCTATGATATGTTCCTGTAGCATGTTGTTTGATAGCTGTAAACTTTACAACCTGATGTTATTTCTGCCATGTCCAGTGATTTCTGCCAAGTCTGTGAAACTATTATTATTTGCTATCTTGCCATGTCCTTTGGAGCATGTTCTTTTGATTTCTGGAGATAGCTCAGTGTTCATGTTTTGTCATGCTTTACCTGTACATCATGTCCATGCCTTTTTTTTTCAGGTTGAGGTGCTGTAGCATATTGTTTTGTTGCTTGCTAGATGCCTAGTTGCTGTTTTGGACAGCTTGTCCTTTAAACTTGTTTCATGTGTATGTGTTGAACCGTTGCTCCGTTTTGAGTGTGCTCTATATGAAACTTGCTTAGTTTTGCATGTAGATTCATGTTACCTTGTGGGATCCATGTTTTGAATGTGTTTGCTTGATGTTTGAATGCATTTTGCATCAATGCCATGTTTAACTTGTTTTGCTCATATCTTCTAGGCCGTAGCTCCAAATTAAATGAACTTTATATGTAACTTGACTAGAATTTCGTGTAGATCATCTTGGTGCATCTTAACTTGCTGTTTAAAAACTTGAACATAAAGTTTATTCAGATCTGGACCAATTTCGAAACTTGCATACGAGGACTTACCGGAATTGTTATATGTTGTTTCCGGCCTCATTTAAACTTGCTTTGATGTGTTGCTCTTATATGCATCATCTCTTGCCATGCGTAGCCTCATGTAGCCTTGTATTGCATCATACTTGGTTGAGCATCATTCCTTGTTCATGTGTGGTGTGTTTACCATGTTGTGTGCTTCTTCTCGATAGTTCCCGTCTCGTTGCGATCATGAGGATTCGTTCGTCTACGCTTGGTTCGTCTTCGTGGCTTCATCTTCTTCATGGATTCATTCTTCTTCCTAGCGGGATTTCAGGCAAGATGACCGTCACCTTGGATCTCATTACTATCATTGCTATGCTAGTTGCTTCGTTCTATCACTATGCCGCGTTACCTACCACTTGCTTATCAAGCCTCCCAAATTGCCATGAACCTCTAACCTTTGTCACCCATCCTAGCAAATAGTTGTTTGGCTATGTTACCGCTTTTGCTCAGCCCCTATTATAGCGTTGCTAGTTGCAGGTGAAGATGAAGTTTGCTCCATGTTGGATTATGTTTATGTTGGGATATCACAATATCTCTTATATTATTAATGCATCTATATACTTGGTAAAGGGTGGAAGGCTCGGCCTTATGCCTGGTGTTTTGTTCCACTCTTGCCGCCCTAGTTTCCGTCATATCGGTATTATGTTCCCGGATTTTGCGTCCCTAACGCGGTTGGGTGTTATGGGAACCCCTTGACAGTTCGCGTTGAATAAAACTCTTCCAGCAAGGCCCAACATTGGTTTTACATTT
>NC_057796.1:81781459-81782832 GCF_018294505.1 Triticum aestivum | reverse complement strand
CGATGTCCGGCGCCCCCTAGGCAACCAGGGTCTATGCCAACCCGACGTTTGGCTCATCCGGTGTGCCCTGAGAACGAGATATGTGCAGCTCCTATCGGGATTTGTCGGCACATCCGGGCGGTCTTGCTGGTCTTGTTTTACAATTGTCGAAATGTCTTGTAAACCGGGATTCCGAGACTGATCGGGTCTTCCCGGGAGAAGGAATATCCTTCGTTGACCGTGAGAGCTTATAATGGGCTAAGTTGGGACACCCCTGCAGGGTTTGAACTTTCGAAAGCCGTGCCCGCGGTTATGTGGCTGATGGGAATTTGTTAATATCCGGTTGTAGTAAACTTGAAGTAAACTCTTCTAAAATACACCAACCCTGTGAGTAACCGTGATTGTCTTTTTTCGGGGTTGTTCGAGAGGAGAACACGGTTTTTGGGTTATGTTTGACGTAAGTAGGAGTTCGGGATCACTTCTTGATCATTACTAGTTGGCGACCGTTTGCTTAGCTCCTCTTCTCGCTCTTGTTTCGTAAGTTAGCCACCATATTGTGCTTAGTCATTGCTGCAACCTCACCACTTTACCCCCTTCCTTACCCATTAAGCTTTGCTAGTCTTGATACCCATGGTAATGGGATTGCTGAGTCCTCGTGGCTCACAGATTACTACAACCACAGTTGTAGGTACAGGTATTGCGATGATCATGACGCGAGAGCAATGTTACTTGTTTTGGAGTTCTTCTTCTGCTTCTTCTTCGATCAGGGGATAGGTTCCAGGTCGGCAGCCTAGGCTAGCAGGGTGGATGTCGTTTGAGTTTCTGTTTTTGTTCATCCGTAGTCGGATGTTGATCTTATGTATGATGTGTTGATGTATTCTGGCGGCATTTGTATGCCTTGTATGTAGCCCCATCTATTATGTAAAGTTGATGTAATGATATCCACCTTGCAAAAGCGTCTTCAAGATGCGCTTCTATCCTTGGTGGGACCTTCGAGTTCCTTTAGGATAGGGTCGCATCTTGGGCGTGACAGGGCCGGAGACGCAGCTGCATGATATTCTTTGGGCCATCCATGACGGAAAAAACCATGGTAGAAGCGAGGGCGCGGAAAATATCGGGGAGTCTCTGGTTATGGTGGGTGGTCGGGGGCTGAGCGATGTGCGTTTCTCTCGTACGTACGCGCGTGTGTGCGAGGCGTTGGGCTCTAACTGAACCCGAGCGATTGCACTGCAGGCTACGCGTTACTGAACCCGAGCGATCGATCGATGGCTGTTAACTGAACCCGATCGAGCGATTCCTTTGCTACTGCTGCTAACTGAAGCCGATCGATGCTGCCTCTGGATGAACAGTGAGCGTTGCTGGGGGGGTTGGATGAACAGTTACCGGTGGGGGTG